>NC_037674.1:29989898-30005382 GCF_003255815.1 Theropithecus gelada | reverse complement strand
GCACATATACACCATGGAATACTATGCAGCCATAAAAATGGATGAGTTTGCGTCCTTTGTAGGGACATGGATGCAGCTGGAAACCATCATTCTTAGCAAACTATCACAAGAACAGAAAACCAAACACCGCATGTTCTCACTCATAGGTGGGAACTGAACAATGAGATCACTTGGACTCAGGAAGGGGAACATCACACACCGGGGCCTATCATGGGGAGGGGGGAGGGGGGAGGGATTGCATTGCAAGTATTGCTTTTCTTTACTCTCTCTGTCTCTTTGCATTTACTCTAAATATTTTCTTATAATTTATATTCTGTTTAACATTTCTCTTGATTTGGTTTGGTTCTGTGTCCCCACCCAAGTCTCATGTTGAATTGTAATCCTGAGTGTTGGGGGAGAGACCTGGTGGGAATGAGTGCATCATGGGGTGGTTTCCCCCTTGCTGTTCTTGTGATAGTGAGTTCTCACAACATCTGGTTGTTTGAAAAGCATGTAGCACTTCCCCCTTCACTCTCTCTCCTGATCCACCACAGTAAGCTGTAAGCTGTGTATGCGTCCCACCCCTCTACCCTTCTGCCATAATTGTAAGCTTCTTGGGGCCTCATACCCATGCTTCCTGTACAGCCTGTGGATCCATAAGTCAATTAATCCTCTTTTCTTCATAAATTACTCAGTCTCAGGTAGTTCTTTGTAGCATTGTGAGAATGGACTAATACATCTCCCATCTCCAATGTCCAATGAATTCAGTGTTTTATTTTATTGTACATTTTTAAACAGAATTTATATTTGATTTTTAAGTTTCTACTACTGCAATGAAATTCATATAACTTGAACATATTAATCCCGTTAAGGTTAAAATGTAAAAATTTAAAGATTTTCAATGGTAATTACAATTTTTAAATTTAAAAATAAAAAAAAAAATTAAAATTTGAATCCTAACAGGATTAATATGTTCAAGTAATAGGAATGTTTAAAGTTTTAAAATTTGAATCTTAACACCTTGATCTCCTTTGGTTTGTATATTTTCTCTTTAGGTTAACTCATGTGTTTCATAGGCCGACTTATTTTCTGCTATGTGCTAAACATTATTTAGAAAAACTATCAAACTATTTTGAGGCTCTGGATGATCTTATTGTAATGTGGAGTCACTTTTGTTTCTTGCAGGCAGCTAAGCATGGAGCACCATCATCCAATGAGAAAACGAGATGATCCTAGATTATGAGGGTAGATACAGTCCCACTTTACCCTTATTCCATTAATGTGTAGCTATGAAGGATTTACCAGGTCTTACTCTTCTTGTTGGATCTTGAACCAAAATCTTTGTCCCCAAAGTCCAATGAATTCTTAAAAGTTAATATTATTTGAAATAACCATAATTTCACACATTTTGGAGTGCAATTTGATGTTTATACACACACACACAGCCTGGAATGACTAAATCAAGCTAATAAACAAATCCGTCACCTCACTTATCATTTTTCATGGTAAGACATTTGAAATTTACTCTCAGCTATATTTTTTCTTTTTTTAAATTATACTTTAAGTTCTAGGGTACATGGGCACAACATGCAGGTTTCTTACATATGTATACACGTGCCATGTTGGTGTGCTGCACCCATTAACTTGTCATTTACATTAGGTATATCTCCTAATACTATCCCTTCCCACTCCCCCAACCCCATGACAGGCCCCGGTGTGTGATGTTCCCCTTCCTGTGTCCAGGTGATCTCATTGTTCAATTCCCACCCATGAGTGAGAACATACAGTGCTTGGTTTTATGTCCTTGCGATAATTTGCTGAGAATGATGGTTTCCAGCATCATCCATGTCCCTACAAAGGACATGAACTCATCCTTTTTTAAGGTTGCATAGTGTTCCATGGTGTATATGTGCCACATTTTCTTAACCCAGTCTATCACTGATGGACATTTGGGTTGATTCCAAGTCTTTGCTATTGTGAATAGTGCTGCAGTAAACATACATGTGCATATGTCTTTATAGCAGCATGATTTATAATCCTTTGGGTATATACCCAGTAATGGAATGACTGGGTCAAATGGTATTTCTAGTTCTAGATCCTTGAGGAATTGCCATACTGTTTTCCACAATGGTTGAACTAGTTTACAGTCCCACTAACAGTGTAAAAGTGTTCCTATTTCTCCACATCCTCTCCAACATCTGTTGTTTCCTGACTTTTTAATGATGGCCATTCTAACTGGTGTGAGATGGTATCTCATTGTGGTTTTGATCTGCATTTCTCTGATGGCGAGTGATGATGAGCATTTTTTCATGTGTCTGTTGGCTGCATAAATGTCTTCTTTTGAGAAGTGTCTGTTCATATCCTTCGCCTACTTTTTGATGGGGTTGTTTTTTAATTGTAAATTTGTTTGAGTTCTTTGTAGATTCTGGATATTAGCCCATTGTCAGATGAGTAGATTGCAAAAATGTTCTCCCACTCTGTAGGTTGCCTGTTCACTCTGATGGTAGTTTCTTTTGTTGTGCAGAAGCTCCTTTGTTTAATTAGATCCCATTTGTCAATTTTGGTTTTTGCTGCCATATAATAAATTATTATCTGTAGTCATCCTGCTGTGCAGTAGATCTAAAAAACAATAGTTTCTTCCTGTGTGACTGAAACTTAGTGCCCTTTAACCAACACTTCTCCGTTCCTTCCCTTTCTACCCCAAGCCTCTGGTAACCACTATTATACTTTCTACTTCTATGAGTTAGACTTTTTTAGATTCTGCATGTAAGATCATGTGATACAAACCTCAAAGCATAGGTAACAAAAGTTAAAACAGACAAGTGGGTTTGCATTAAGTTAAAATATTTGTACACAGTAAAGAAAATAACAGAATTAAGAAATCTACAGAATGAGAGAAAATATTTGCAAACCATATATCTAATAAAGGGTTAATATCCAAAATATGTAAGGAGCTTAACTAAATAGCAAGAAAACTGGTAACCTAATTTAAATACAGAAGTAAAAATGTAACTATCCTATGATCCAGCAATCCCATGTCTGCGTATATAATGAAAAGCATTGAAATCAATATATCAGGGAGATACCTGCATTCCCTTGTTCATTGCAGCATTATTCACAGCAGCCAAGATAGAGACTCAACCTAAGTGTGTACTAGTACATGAATGGGTAAAGGAAATGTGGTAATTATACACAATGGAATACTATTCAGCTTTAAACAGGTGGGAATTATGTCATTTGGGACAGTATAGATGAACCTGAAGGATATTAGGCTCCATGAAGTCAGTGATTCTGTATGTTCTGTTCTTACACTCCAATCTGTTGTTTCACAGATCACTGATGGCCTTGAGGGAAAAAATAATTCTGTGAATGCAGGGCTCACTTCTCTGTGATTACCTACTGATCTAGATATTGGCCCCACAATTCCTCACTGCCATTCTAATTAGCCTCCTAATGACATTATACATTATTTTGATGAAATGTACCTCCAGATTTCTAGCTGTTTTCGGCAAAATGTGTGGCCTAAAATAATACGGCTATTTCCAGAATTTAAACTCAGTATCTTTCCTTAAAAAGATAGCACCTTTTTTTGGGTGTTCTCATCTAGTATATAGAAATGTATTTTCATATTCATCTTTAATTAATAAACATGCTAAACTTAATGATTTGAATAGTTTGTCTATATATTCTATTGTTGTCTCTTGTTGGTCATCATATAATTTTGTGAGTAAATGTAGTGTTATTTTCTGACTTTTCTATGTATCTGCCTTATCTGTCTTTCTTTCAATTTATGCCATTTTGTTTCTTAGTGTTTGCTCTAGAGTTTTATATATGTATTCACATACACATGCCACTATTACTAATTTTTCACAGTCTACTTTCAAATAATATACTACTTCACATCTAGTGTAACAGTCTCACAAAAGCATATTTTTTCTCTCCTCCCATCTTTTGTGTGATTTTTGTCCTAGTTTTACTTCTATGTATGTTTTAACTCTTACAATATGCTTTACTGCTTTCGATAATTATATCATAAACATATTTTGAAATAATTTTAGACTTATAAAAGGTTGCAAGAGTACAGAGAATTATGGAACAGTCTTTACAAAGCATCCCTTAAGGTTAGCTTCCAAAAGGAACATGGCACAATGACCCAAATCAGAAGATTCACATCGATTCAGTATTACTTGCTAATCTAAAGACTTCAATTGAATTTTGCAAACTTTTTTGCTAACATACTTTTTCAGATTCAGGAACTTATGCCAAATAATACATTTTATTTAGTTTTCATCTCTCCTTTATCTGCTCCAATCTGTGACATTTTTTAGTTTGTCTTTATCATGATCTTGACACATTTGAGGTGTTCTGACCATTTTCTTGAATGTCCCATTAATTTGGGTATAGCCTATGATTTTTCATGATTAGTTTGAAGTTATGAGTATTTGACAGGAATATTCCAGAATGATTTTCTACCATTTGCAGTTTATCATATCAGAAGATGTATGTTATTGATGTATATTCTTATTGGTGATGTTATGTGTGATAGCTTGTTTAGCATGTTGAAGTTAAAGAAAATTATTGAGTTTTTGGACTATAATGTTACTATTTTTCTTTTTAAATTAATAAATTAGTTTAATATTAATTAAGTAGTTCAATTAATAAGTTTATTTGAGACTATGTAAGTATTCTGGTTCTCTTTATACTTTTGCCTGCTGATTTTCTTGTTAATAGACGACTCTTGCCTACAACAATTACTACTGTGATATCTGCCTATTGGATATTTTCCGTTTCTCTTTGCTTTATTCTTTCTACATTAATCGATTGGAATTCTAATGTAAGGAAGAGCTGTCTCTTATTTCTTTCCTTTTCCTTTTATTCTTTCTCCAGTTATTTATATTAGATGGACTTATGGATAGATATTTATTCTGAGGCATGTCATTCACTATTATCACTACCTATTTTTTAAACTCAAATTGTCCCTGCTTTTGCCTGTGAGAAGTTCCTTCAAGGTTGACTCCTGTATCCTTAAAGACTTTTAAAATCTTTTCATTGTGAATTATCTGTTTATGTCTTTTCTTCATAATTATTGGATTTTTAATGCTCTGTTCATCAAATTTTAGGAGTTCTTTACATATTAGGGATATTAGTGCTTTGCAGCATATGTTGTAAACATTTTCTCCCATTTCATCAGTGGCCTTTTGACTGGGTTTCTGGTATGTTTTTGCCATGACAACTTTAAAACAATTTCTATGTAGTCAAATTTAAAATTTTTCTCTTTTATTGCCTCTGGATTTTTAAGTCACAGTTTCAAAGCCTTTCCCTATAGATGGGTTATAAAAAAATTCACACGCACCCCCACCTTTTTTTTTGCTACTTGTAAGTTTTCATTTTTATATCCCTGATCTATTTAAAGTTTGTTTTTATGCATGATGTAACTGAATCTAATTTTATATTTTCCCTAATACTAACCAGATTCTTAAGCATTATTTATTTAAAAAATTTATCTTTGTGAATTGAGATGGTATTTTTAATATGTACTAAATTCATATATATACCATTTGGAGTCTCTGTTTCTAGTCCACTAGTCTATTTATCAATGCATGTACCCTGTACCATACCATTTTATTTACAATGTTCATAGTATGTTTTAATGTTTGGTGAGTTATTTCCCATCATGGTTTTCTTTTTTAGTGTTTTCTCGGATTTTCTTGCTTGTTTCTTTTCTTCTGTGTAAAGTTTAAAATCTGTTTGCTTCTCTCCACACAATAGTTTATAGTTGTCTTATTTATAATGAATAAAATTTATAAAAGTAATGATGTTAACTTATAAGTAATTAAGTTAAAAATAATTACAAGGTAACTTATATTTTCCCTTAAAATATGATATTATCATATGTTTTCTTCTGTTTGTGTGCCAAATTACATATATTGAGGTTCTCTGTTATAAAATCAACTTGGAGAGGTTTGATTGTGCTCTACATGTAGGAAGATGGCAGCGAAGTGATCTGAAGGCTGGGTATGCGCAGAGAACTTTATACTTCTCTCAAGATGCCCATGAGGTCTGCCATATTTCCCAGGCCCTTTGCAATTAGTTCAAGCTCTTTAACTTGCTCTGTGAAGTGCACATGGGTGGAAGTGTTATGTCCCTGGGCTAGGTATGATAATTTAAGAGTCAAAGTCTGATCCTCCATCTCTTTCTTTCCCTCTTGATCAGTGGAGAATATTGTATGTTCCAAAAAGTAAAATGGCAAGCCTACTTCAGCCTGGGTTCCTGGGCGATTGTGAAAAGCCAAGTTTTCTGCTGTCCTGCACTGGAGCTGTAGCATGAGGGAGAAATATACCTTTGATATCGTAAGTCACTGAGAATTGGGGATAGCTTTTTAACACAAGAAAACCTATTTAATTGTGATCATAGGATAAGTCTCTATGACATGAGTTTCTTAAAATTTGTTGATATTTGTGCTATGAATTGGCACATGGTCAGTCTTCTGTATATTTCTTATATGATTCAGAAGAAGGTATATTCTTAAGTTTTTGAATGCTTGATTCTACTTGGGTCCATGACATCTAGTTTATTCATTGTTGTAATAGTTTCATAATTTCAAGTCTTAGATTTAAGTCTTTAATCCATTTTTATGTGTTTTTTTATATGGTAAGAGATAGGGGTCTAGTTTCATTCTTCTGCATATGGATATGGTTTTTCCAGCATCATTTTTTGAAGAGTGTGTGTTGCTCAAATTTTTCTACATTGATACTGATTTTCCTCATGCTTGACCTATAATTGTCTGATAGAGGTATGTTAAAATCTCTTACTGTGCTGGTATTTTCATTTAGTTACTATTGTCCTGTCTGGTTTTCTTACCATTTTTAACCTATGTTATTAGGGGAATGCAACTTTGTAATTATTCTATTTGTTGAAACTATTATATAATAACCCTTTTTATTGCTAATAATACTTTTTCCTTTAACACATATACAGTTTGATATTAAATAGGTTTCTCAGCTTTATTTCCCGTAGTATTTTTCTGGTATGCCTTTATCAATACTTTTATCCCTTTGTGTGTTTTATTTTAGGCGTATGGCTAGATGATTTTTACAAATATATTCTGATAATGGCTGTTTTTAACTGAAAAATTAAACTTTTATGTTTACTGTGGTTACTAATATATCTGGATTATTTCCTACCAGATTCCAGGGAGTACTTTTAATTCAGTATGACTTTAAATGAACTTCCAAAGTCATATACACAAGATAGAGAATAAAATGGTGATTATCACTGGGGAGGTGGGGTAGGAAATAGGGAGATGTAGTAAAAATGACACAAAGTAGCAGATACGTAGGATGAACAATCTAGAGATCTAATGTATAACATAAGGAATATAGTTAATAGGATTGTATTGTATTTGGGATTTTTACTAAAAGAGTAGGTTTTAGGTACTCTTGCCATGACAAAAAGGGTAAGTATATGCGATGATGGATATATTAATTTGCTTGTCCTTAGTAACAATTTCATTGTGTATATGTATATTGAAACATGATGTTATATACCTTAAATATATACAATAAAAAGAGAATCCTAAAACTTAATTTCTCAAAAAAAGAACATTTATAAGATATAATAGGTTTTTGGACATAGTGGGTAATATGAACTCATCTAAACTTGCATGAGAATTTGCTTTCTGTAGCAAATTTTATTGGGGGCCTTTTTCTCTCTTCTACTCAGAGTCCTGCCTAAAAAACGGTTCTCTGACATCTTCCGTTGTTGCAGTATTTTTCCCCTGTCCTCACTACCACTGAGTGCGTAGACCCGTGGAGTTTTGCATTTATGAAAATGTATATATTCAAATGTTGAACAGACCTAAGGCTTCTTGTTTGTCCCCTCTGTGGTCATGAAAACTCAAGATCCTCAGTTACTGGCAGTATAAAAACTCCAGATTAGACTGCATCCCATTCACCTAATGAATTACCTAGTTGTCTTCCCTGGAATGTCTCACAAGTATCTCAAATGGAATGTTTCTAAGATGGAGGCTTTGCTTTGCCCTCCCACACTGGATCTTCTCAGTCTTCCTGAGCTCAAGTTCATTCAGTGACACCCTCCCCTCAACCCATCCGTTCAGTGCCTGGAGCTGGCAACTGGGAATTAACCTTTCCTTAATTTCAATTTCTGCATGCAACCTATCGGCCAAGTGTATTAAGTTTACATCCAAATAGACCTTTAGTAGTAATCTCTTCATCACTCGAGACACAAATTACAACCACTTTTTCCAGACTATTTCAATAGCTACCTCACTGGTCTTTCTGTCTAGAACCCCTCAAGTCTTTTTCACACAGGATGCACACAGAGAATTTTAAAAAGAAATTTGATCATGTTGCTCCCTTTTAGTGATTTCGCATCATACGAAAAAGCTAATTTCTCTATTATTTCCTATGTAGGCCTACGCTATCAGCCTCCTGTGTTTACATATAAACTATACTGTTTCTCCTATAAACCCCTACAAACTACACTTTTCCCAGTGCTGTCTTGAGTACTCCACTTCCAGCTATGAAATAGAAAAATACTTCAAACAGCTATGCTAAGAAAACCATGTATTTTTCATGTTTCGGCTTACACATCATATCAATAGAGATTTCTTCTCTGACCATCTTATCTAAATAACATCTAGATCTCTCCCTCTGGCCTTGGTGTTCCTTTTTCATCACATCCTGTTGGTTTTCTATCTATAAGACCCCTACAGTGCAATGGGAATCAGACCATTTTGATCTAAACTTATTTTAGAAAGAGGGAATTCCATGAAGATTTTATAAGTCCAATAATATTTCTCACTTTTCAATTGAGTCATTTTTTTCTTTTCTGTGTTAACCCATATAAACAAAAGGTAAAAGAAGAAGATTCTGTTTTTTCTTAGAGTCTTTATCTTATTTGATCTTCCATGATTTATGACTTAACTAAATAGGACAAGCATCAGAAATTCCAACTAGCTTGTATTTTATATATCATATAAGGTATTGTTCTATCCATACCCCTGTTCACAGAAGGCTGTAATTGGCTCTAGAAAAGGTTAGATGGCCAGGGTGTTCTTTAGGAATTAACAGGCACTACTGGGATGCTTTTAGCAAATATATGCTCTTTCCCCTCTAGAATGCTTTGAAGATATAAAAACAAACATCAAGCAGGAAGTAAGCTAAGGGTCAAACTCAAAGGTGATTTTGTTTTATTTTAATGTTTTTAAAGCTTTAATTTTATGACTAGTCTGGGAGAAGTAGTGACATAGGCTATATTTCTATGCTTAAATAGTATTTGGCACATAGTATGCATTGTAATGGTATTTATTAACATAACAAAAATATATAATATAAATATAATGGTTTGTATTGGTATTTATTACTAACATAAAAATATGAACTATGAGTATAATAGTATTGCTAATATTTTCTACTCTTCTCTAACACTTTTTAATACTGTTCATTAGTTTTAAAAAATTTGTGATAAAATGTACCTAACATAAAATTTTCCATTTTAACCATTTAAATGTACAATTCAAGGGCACTAAGTACATTCTCCTTGTTGTGCATCCATCACTACCACCCATTGCCCGTTATTTTTCTTTTTTCTTCAATAGGTTTTTTGGGGAATAGGTGGTATTTTGTTGTGTGGATAAGTTCTTTAATAGTGATTTCTGAGATTTTAATGCAACCATTGCCCAAGTAGTGTACACTGTACCCAACGTGTAGTCTTTTATCCCTGCCCCCACCTTTCCTCTGAGTCCCGAAAATCCATTGTATCATTCTTATGCCTTTGTATCCTCATAGCTTAGCTCCCACTTCTGAGTGAGAACATACAATGGTTTTCCAATACTGAGTTACTTCACTTAGAATAATGGTCTCCAATTCCATTCAGGTTACTGTGAATGCCATTATTTTGTTCCTTTTTATGGCTGAGTAGTATTCCATGTTTTTTATATATATATGTGTGTGTGTGTGTGTGTGTGTATGTGTGTGTATAATATCTATATAGATAAGGATATGTCACATTTTCTTTGTCCACTCATTGATTGGTGGGCATTTGGGCTGGTTCCATAATTTTGCAATTGTGAACTGTGCTGCTGTAAATATGAGTGTATTCAGGTATCTTTTTCATATAATGGCTTCTTTTACTCAGGGTAGATCCCAGGAGGGAGATTGCTGAATCAAATGGTAGATATACTTTTAGTTATTTATAGAATCTCCACACGGTTTTCCATAGTGGTTGTACTAGTTTACTTTCCCACCAACACTGGTAAAGTGTTCCCTTTTCACCACTTCCATGCCAACATCTATTTTTTGATTTTGTGATTATGGCTATTCTTGCAAAACTGAGGTGGTATTGCATTGTGGGTTTTGATTTGCAATTCCCTGATTGTTAGTGATGTTAAGCCTTTTTTCATATGTATGTTGGCCATTTGTATATCTTCTTTTGAGAATTGTCTATTCATTGCCTTAGCCTACATTTTGATGGGATTGTTTGTTTTATTTCTTGCTGATTTGTTTGAGTTCCTTGTAGATTCTGGATATTAGTCCTTTGTCAAATGTATGGATTGTGAAGATTTTCTCCCACTCTGTGGGCTGCCTGTTGAGTCTGCTGAATATTTCTTTTGATATGCGGGAGCTTTTTGGTTTAATTAAGTCCCATCTATTTATATTTGTTTTTGTTACATTTGCTTTTGGGTTCTTGGTCATGAAGTCTTTGCCTAAGCCAAAGTCTAGAAGGATTTTTCCAATGTTATCTTTTAGAATTTTTATGGTTTCAGGTCTTAGATTTAAGTCTTTGATCCATTTTGAGTCGATTTTTTTTTCATAAGATGAGAGATGAGTATCCAGTTTTAGTCTTCTCCATGTGGCTTGCTAATTATCCCAGCACCATTTGTTGAATAGGGTGTCCTTTCTGCACTTTATGTTTTTGTTTGCTTTGTTGAAAATCAGTTGATTGTAGGCATTTGATCTTATTTCTGGGTTTTGTATTGTGTCCCCCTGTTCTATATGCCTTTTTTATACCAGCACCATGATATTTTGGTGACTATGGCCTTATAGTGAATTATGAAATGGGTAATATAATGCCTCCAGATTTTTTCTTTCTGCTTAGTCTTGCTTTGGCTGTGTGGGCTCCTTTTTGATTCCATATGAATTTTAGTATGTTTTTTTCTAGTTCTGTGAATAATGATGGTACTATTTTCATGGGAATTGCATTGAATTTATAGATTGCTTTTGGCAGTAGGGTCATTTTCACAATGTTTATTCTACTGATTCATGAACATGGGATGTATTTCCATTTGTTTGTGTTATCTAATATTTATTTCAGCAGCATTTTTGTAGTTTTCCTTGTAGAGGTCGTTCACCTCCTTGGTTAAGTATACTTCTAAGTATTTAATTTTTTGCAAGTATGGTAAAAGAGGTTGAGTTCTTGATTTGATTCTTAGCTTGTTTGCTGTTGGTGTGTAGCAGGGCTACAAAATTCATGTATATTGAAACTTTGCTGAATTCGTTTACCAGCTCTAGGAGTTTTTTGGATGAGTCTTTAGAATTTTTTAGGTGTACAATCATGTCATCAGCAAACAGCAACAGTTTGACTTCTTCTTTACTGATTTGGATGCCCTTTCTTTCTTTCTTTCTCTTGTCTGATTGCTCTGGCTAGGACTTCCAGTACTATGTTGAATATAAGTGGTGAAAGTAGGCGTCCTCATCTTGGTTCAGTTCTCAGGAGAAATGCTTTCAACTTTTTCCTGTTCAATAAGTTGTTGGCTGTGGGTTTATCATAGATGGCTTTTATTACCTTAAACTATGTCCCTTCTATGCTGATTTTGCTGAGGGTTTTAATCATAAAAGTATGCTGGATTTTGTCAAATGCTTTTTTAATATCTGTTGAAATGATCATGTGATTTTTGTTTTCAATTCTGTGTATGTGGTATATCACATTTATTGACTTGCAGATGTTAAACCATCCTTGCATTCCTGGTATGAAACCCACTTGATCATGGTGTATTATCTTTTTGATACACTGTTGGATTTAGCCAGGTCGTATTTTGTTGAGGATTTTTGCATTTTTGTTCATCAGGCATATTTGTCTGTAGTTTTCTTTTTTGGTTATGTCCTGTCCTGGTTTTGGTATTAGGGTGATATTGGCTTCATAGAATGATTTAGGGAGGATTCCCCCTTTGTCTATCTTTTGGAATAGTGTCAGTAGGATTTGTATCAAATCTTCTTTGAAAGTCTGATAGAATTCAGCTGTGAATCTATCTGGTCCTGGACTTTTTTTTTGTTGTTGTTCACAATTTTTAAATTACCATTTCAATCTCGCTGCTGGTTATTGGTCTGTTTAGAGATTCTATATCTTCCTGGTTTAATCTAGGAGGATTGTATTTTTCCAGGAATTTATCCATCTCTTCTGAGTCTCCTAGTTTATACATTTAAAGGTGTCCATAAACCTTGAATGATATTTTGTATTTCTGTGGTATCAGTTGCAGTATCTCCCATTTCATTTCTAATTGAGCTTATTTGAATCTTCTCTCTTTTCTTGGTTAATCTTGTTAATGGTCTATCAATTTTGTTTCTCTTTTCAAAGAATCAGGTGCTTGTTTCATTTAACTTTTGTATTTTTTGTTTGAATTTCATTTAATTCTGCTCTGATCTTCATTATTTCTTTTCTTCTGCTGGGTTTGGGTTTGGACTGTTCTTGTTTCTCCACTTCCATGAGGTGTGACTTTAGATTGTCTGTGCTTTTTCAGACTTTTTGATGTATACATTTAATGCTATGAACTGCCTCTTAACACTGCTTTTGCTGTATCCCTGAGATTTTGAGAGGTTGTGTCACTATTGTCATTCAGTTCAAAGAATTTTTAAATTTCCATCTTTATTTCTTTGTTGACTCAAAGATCATTTAGGAGCATGTCATTTACTTTCTACATATTGGCATGGTTTTGAGGCTTCCTTCTGAAGTTGATTTCCAATTTTATTCCATGGTGGTCAGGGAGAGTACTTGATATAATTTCGACTTTCTTAAATTTGTTGAGACTCGTTTTGTGGCTTGTCATATGGTCTATCTTGGAGAATATTCCCTTCTGCTGATGAATGGAATGTATATTCTTCAGTTGTTGGGCAGAATGTTCTTTAAATATCTGTTAAGTCCATTTGTTGTAGGTATAGCTTAAGTCCATTGTTTCTTTGACTTTCTGTTTTGATGAACTGTCAAATGCTGTCAGTGAAGTAGTAAAGTCTCCTACTGCTGTTGTGTTGCTGTCTATCTTATTTCCTAGGTTTAGTAATAATTGGGAGCTACTATAAATCTGGGAGCTCCAGAGTCAGGTGCATATATATTTAGGATGTGGTATTTTCCTGTTGGACTAGTCCTTTAAATCATTATATAATGTCTGTCTTTGTCTTTAACTGCTGTTGCTTTAAAGTTTGTTTTGTCTGATATAAGAATAGCTACTCCCGCTCACTTTTGGATTCTATTTGCATGGGATATCTTTTTCCACCTGTTTACCTTAAGTTATGTGTGAGTCCTTATGTGTCAAGTAAGTCTCTTGAAGAGAGCAGATACTTGGATGGTGAAATCTTGTTTATTCTGCCATTCTGTATTGTTTAGTTGGAAGATTTACACAATTTACAATCACTATTAGTATTGAGATGTGAGGTACTATTCTATTCATCATGCTATTTGTTGCCTGAATATTTTTTTTTCATTGTGTTAT
Organism: Theropithecus gelada; assembly: GCF_003255815.1. Taxonomy (NCBI): domain Eukaryota; kingdom Metazoa; phylum Chordata; class Mammalia; order Primates; family Cercopithecidae; genus Theropithecus; species Theropithecus gelada. The sequence continues at coordinate 29,991,680 of NC_037674.1, read as the reverse complement.
TGTTATATAGGTCCTATGAGATTCATGCTTTAAGAAGGTTCTGTTTTGGTGTGTACTGAGGATTTGTTTCAAGATTTAGAGCTTCTTTTAGCATTTCTTGTAGTGCTGACTTGGTAGTGGTGAATTCTCTCAACATTTGTCTGAAAAAGACAGTATCTTCATTTATGGAGGTTAGTTTTACTGGATACAAAATTCTTGGCTGATTATTATTTGTTTAAATAGGCTAAAGATAGGGCCCCAATTCTTTCTAGCTTGTAGGGTTTATGCTGAGAAATGTGCTGTTAATCTGATAGGTTTTCCTTTATAGGTTATCTGATGCTTTTGCCTGACATCTGTTAATATTTTTTCCTTCATCTTGACTTTAGATAACTTGATGACTATGTGCCTTGGTGATGGTCTTTTGTGATGAATTAACCAGGTGTTCTTTCAGCTTTTTGTGTTTGGATGTCTAGATCTCTAGCAAGGCCAGGGAAGTTTTCCTTGATTATTCCTTCAAATATGTTTTCCAAATTCTTAGATTTCTCTTCTTCCTTGGGAACAAACTATTCTTACGTTTGGTCATTTAACATAATCCCAAACTTCTTGGAGGATTTTTAAAAATTTATTTTTTATTTTTGAGATGGAGTCTCACTCTGTTGCTAGGCTGGAGTTCAGTGGCACAATCTTGGCTCACTGCAATCTCCAACTCCCTGGTTCAAGCAGTTCTCCTGCCTCAGCCTCCTGAGTAGCTGGGATTACAGGCATGCACCACCATGCCCAGCTAATTTTTGTATTTTTAGTAGAGATAGTGTTTCACCATATTGTCCAGGATGGTCTTGATCTCCTGACCTTGTGATCCGCCCACCTCGGCCTCCTAATGTGCTGAGATTACAGGCGTGAGCCACTGCGCCTGGCCATATTTCAGTAATTTCTAAGTGTAATATTTTTTGTTCTGTGAAATATAATATCAACTTTTGATAAAATTGACTTTTACGAATTATTTTAAATATAAATTAGGCAATAAACAATAATCCTTGTTTATATACTGACATGTCAGTTAAACTATTTAGAAGTAAGTCAAATTAATGACTTGTTAAGAATTACAGTGTGTAATGCAGGGAATTGTGTTCTAGATGAGAGTATTGCAATATGTATTTTATATTATATAGTAGTGGAAAGAGAATGTACTTTGAAATAATAACATATTTACATTTGAATTCCATGTCTGTATAATCAAATGACCTTGGGAGACCTATGTGAAACATGATCTTTACCTGTCATATGTCTACAGATTTTCCTATTTTACTTTTTACTGAAAATAAGTACCATTTTAGTCCAGAATTAACAAAACTCATAGTTATATACCTCGGAGTTAATAAACAGATTTGCATTATTCTTTTTATTGTTTAAATAACTTAACATACCCCTGTTTGTTTGGAGAACTGGTTTTCAAATAGGTATCGACTCTCTTAGATTTTCATTCATTTCCATAAATTACCTTTGGAGGAGATGTCATGGGAATTGGGGTAGCAAATTCAAATTTACATCAAACACATTCATTTTTTTAATTAATAATGATTTTTTTTTTGTTTTTTTGTTTTTTTGTTTTTATTTTTATTTTTTATTTTTTTTTAAAATTTATTTATTATTATTATACTGTAAGTTGTAGGGTACATGTGCATAACGTGCAGGTTTGTTACATATGTATACTTGTACCTTGTTGGTGTGCTGCACCCATCAACTCGTCATTCACATCAGGTATAACTCCCAATGCAATCCCTCCCCCCGCCCCCCTCCCCATGA
>NC_037674.1:29964534-29985003 GCF_003255815.1 Theropithecus gelada | reverse complement strand
TGACCAGTACCGATCGTCCGGCACTCCCCAGTGAGATGAACCCAGTACCTCAGTTGAAAATGCCGAAATCACCGGTCTTCTGTGTCGCTGGCGCTGGGAGTTGAAGACTGGAGCTGCTCCTATTCGGCCATCTTGCTCCGCCCCCTGATTTTTTTTTTTTTGAGCAATTAATAATGATTTATTTTTACTTAGTGGAAGCAAAAGAGCATGGTGCTTGATAGATCAGACTTTGGAGTAAGACAGATCATGATGTGAATCCTAGCTCTGCCGTTTGTTCACCTGCATATTTGTTTAGGATAAGAGACTTGATCAAGTATGTGGGAGTAGACTAAGAGAGGTTAAGTTCTTGCCTGAAGTGCCAAGTTGTCACTGATAATCTGGGAGAGAAAGTAAGCATTCTACCCACTCCCTAGTTCATACTTTTAAAGAAGTAACATATTTATTATATGGTATCTGAGCTTTATATGTGACCTCAAAGGTTAATCACAGACTTTTTCTGAAGACTCCCACTCTAGGCATTAGAATAGTCCAATCCTGGTGACCTAGCACTGTTACTGTCAGCCCTGGGTTTTGGAGTCCCTTCTGACCTCTGTGTTTCTTGATCACTGGACACACAAAGAGCCTTGTGGGTGTTACGACCCATATATGGTGTATTTTACTCTATTGTGTGTCTTGAAGGTGACATTTCACATTACTGGCAACTCTAGTGGCAACTAAGAGCTGACCATGGAACATACTTTTGGGGAGATTCTAATCTATTAAGAAGTTAGTCAGTGTCAAGGACACTTGAAGGGTGCTTTCAAAGGAGTTTCTGAAGCAATGGAAATTAGTCTTCCTCTTTGAAAGTACTTTTTGTACATTTTAACTGGAATGATGGATTTGCCTTTCTCCTTTCCCTGCTACAACTCCACTTAGTAAGTATTACCACTGACATCTACAGCCTTCTTCTAGCTCAGGGATTTTCTTAAAAGTACTGTTCCTCTGGGATATTCTTTTAACATTCTAATATCACATGAAGGTACAAAATAACTTTTTATTATGTATAAGATGCTGTTCAGAAATTAATCTGATACTACACTCTTTTGGAAATGTAGGACCATACCTGTATATACTATAGATTTATATGGTCATTGTCATCAACAACTGTTTTATTATTTTCCTCACACATTAGGTCCTGAGATCCCTGAGGATATCAGTGGCAACTAGTGGTGTCTGAATCTAGTAGAATTTCTTGGTATCTTTATAAATAACTCTGCCTCTTATATTGTTTCAATTTGACCCCATTCTGCACACCATACTTGTTCTCCAAAGGTTTGGTTAGTCACCCAAAGGCTGACTTTTCTTGAACTTTAGTACAAGTCATACCTTACCAAAAGAAAATGGACTGAGAGAAACATACTTTGGCATCACTAGCAAACCCCTGCTGTCCCTTCCTATCTAAGTGGTTGCTGACATCCATGGTGAGGCTGTACAGTTTCCAAACTGGTAAAAGAAAACTCAAGGAGCTCCCCCAAAAAGGCACATGAAAAATTCAATTCCCACCTGTTAGCTCATGACTCTTAATGGAGTTCAGGAACCATAAAAAGTTCATAAGGCTTTGTTCTCAAGAAAGAATAACAATATCTAATGTTTAGTTCATGTGTTACCACCTACATACACAATTACATTCCCCATACACAGCTAATCTGGACCCCTGAGGCAATGAGATTGGTGTTCTTTCATGTGTTTTATTAGCTGAACAAATTCCCGGGAAGGTAGGAATATGGGCATTGGAATCAGACAAACCTGCATTCTGACTTTCCTGGGCTCTACTACTTACTATATGCATGAGTTTGGACAAGTGTATAACCTCTCTAAACCATAGAATCTTATCAGACTAAGGATGATAGTGCGATTTATCTGATGTCATGAGAATTAATCATATAAAGTATCTAAAAGCTTAGCATAGTTTCTGGTGTATGGTAGGTATTCCCCACACAGGAACTTATTATTAAAGAAAAAAAAATCTTAGTTCTCTAAAACAGGTGTCCCAACCCCTGGGCAGCAGGCAGGTACTGGTCCGTGGCCTGTTAGGAACCGGGCCACACAGCAGGAGGTAAGTGGCAAATGAGCAAGCATTACTGCCTGAGCTCCACCTCCTGTCAGGTGAGCTGTGGCATTAAATTCTCACAGGAGTGCAAACCCTATTGGGAACTGCGCATGCAAGGTTGTGCATTCCTTATGAGAATCTAACTAATGCCCAATGATCTGAAGTGAAACAGTTTCATCCTGAACATATACCCACTGTCCCCTACACCACTCCCACCTAACGCCCCCGACCCCCACCCCACCCCTGCCGCATGGAAGAATTATCTTCCAGGAAGCCTGTCCATGGGGGCAAAGAGATTGGGAACCACTGCTCTAAAACATTTCTCAGACTGTTGTATAGTAGATTGCAAACTAATCAGAAACAATCTTATGACCCAACAAGTGATGGTCATAACTATGGAAAAACATTTTCTAAGTCTCAAATATTTATTTTTTTCAAAAATTACTAAAGCCAATGGGAGTGGTAAAATATTAGAAATGGGATTGTTCCAAATATAGCTGGGGTTGACTCCTAGTGGTTAATTAATACCCTTCCATCTTAAAGCTAGAGTTGATGAGGACCTATTACTGGAAAAACTGTATTTACACCAGCTATAAATAAACCTCTTCTAATTGCACAATTGCCAAGTAGTTCTCAGAAAGCATTTTATTTGTCAGTAGACAGAATGAATTGGACATAATACTAGACCAGTCACTGGCTGGATAATCATGAAGAAAGTGCCAGGGCAGACCCACAGACCATCTTGTGTGCTGGCAGCTTCCTGAGAATTCTTCATTTATAGCAGACCTAAAGCTATACTGAGGGCCAAATGCCCCCTAACACATTCAATTGCAGTTTCTCGATCCCTTGCAAAATAATTGAATATAGTTATCCAACAGTCTTTAAAAGTTAGGCCATCATTGTCTGGCATTTTTCTGTAGCAAATCCAGGGAGAGCTAATAGCTCCATGGACTGGAGTTAAGCAGCTTGTAAAGGAAGAGTAAATGTCAGGATTACATTTCAGATCCCCGTGTCAATCAACCAGGCTTAACAGTACCTGAGAACAGACTCAGGAAAAATAGAAGTTGTTAATACTAGGTGAAAGAGATTGTCTTTCATTTGTGGGTTCCATGATGCTGAAAAAGGAATATTCACGGACGTGGTCTCATTCAGCTTAAAGCTGGCAGTTTCAACATAATGATTAGAACTTGATGCACACAAATTCATGACATGTTGTTTTTGCCAGATAATCTCAATTTTCCTCTCCAGATTTACTCTCCACTTATATCTTGCTCTGTGTTTTAGAAGGTTGTCCTCTATGGATTGTGTAAACCGTGCTCCCTGTTTTGTCAGCTTCTGGTGGGAATTGGCCAATGGGAGGGAGCATCAGAAGATTGGAGTATGGAAAGAAAGAGACGTTAGAGTGTTTCTGTGTTCTCTGTCCATTGGCCATTGGCTGTGTATGTTTGCCCAAGGCTATAACTCCTGTTGGATAGCTATTTTCAGGAACTTCCCATGGTTTCCAATAACCATTTCCTCTACTTGCTTCCCACGTGACCTATGATTAAAAAAAGAAGCACCACAATGAATTGATTACGTCCAGAGAACAACCATGCATTTTTCTTTTAAGGTGAGAAATGATTCCCCCTTCTAAGAAAAACAAAACCTCCTTGTAGCCTGATAGATTTTGCTAATTAATTGAGTTTACCCTAAAATTTAGTTTGAGTGTAACTTTTTTGCGGGGGGAAAGGACTGAATAGTAAAGAATAAGAGCATATTTTCATGAAGTAAAGAGATACTGACAACTTGAAATAAGTAGGTGGAATTCTTCCATAAAATTGCTATGGGTATCAAAAACTAGGAATATAACTTTTATTTCTCATATCTTCCTGAAGCCTGTAATCTTTTGGTTAGCATCCATGCCTCTCATCTGTAATCCAAGACTTTCTTGTATCTCATTACGTCACTCATAAGTTACCCTTTTACTTTCCACAGGAAAACATTACTTTTCTATGAAATAATTATTTCTGTATTTATATTTTAAAATATTTCTTCATAAAACCATTCTTCATGTTTTTATTATAAAATGATGCTATTATTATAGTTAAAAAATAAGAAAGTATATACATTTTCAAAAATCATAGTTTTCCCCTTCCTCTTTTCCTTGATGAAGTAAACATGGACGCTTTGCTGCGTACTCTTTTCTGTGCCTATAGAAACATATAAATATGTACGTATCTACCACATTTAAATTGTACCTATAGTGATTAGATAATCATATTTTATATAGTATTCTGCAACTGGGGTTTCTGTTTCACATTGTGAAGTGAGCATCTTTCTAAGTATGTGTATATGTGTACACATGGCTGCAGAGTATTTTTTCAGTATGCATGAACCACAATTTACCACAATTGATGAACACAATTCATGAACATTTGGTTTCTGTCTTCTCTTTTTATTCTTTTATAAACAATGCTTCTCTAAACATCTCTATGTATATTTTATATACCTTTACTTTTCTCTGTAATAGAAATCTGGACAGATGTAAGCATGACGCCGAACACCTTTAGTTGTTTGCTTGAGGTCTTTCAGAAATCTCTGTGCATAAAGGGATCACTGTAGTTCTTTAAACAAACAAACCAAAAAAAAAAAAAACCAAAGAATTCCTGGAACTTACTCATGCTCTATGATTGTGAGATAGAATCATCCTTTTGATAAGCATCCTCAGTGACTTTAAAATAGATGTTCCTGGAACCATATTTTAGGAAACACTTACATCTTAAATATCCTGGGCAAGTTGCATACCATTTTTGAGCTTTGATTTCCTCATTTCTCCACATTAGAATGTAAGACCTCCGCTAGGCAAGTAGTTTTTGTCTGTTTAGTTCACTGATATGTCCACAGAGCCTAGAAGCATGCCTGGTACATCAAAAACATACAATAAATGTTTGATCAATAAAGAAATACAGAAATGAATAAGTGAATAAACCTGTAAAAGGGGCTTAGGATCGAGTTAAGGTTTCAATACAATACACATCTAACATTATAGTATACTGCAGGCACTCAGTACATATAAATTCTCCTCTTAGCCTTGAATTTTGAGTCAGCATGGTATGCAAAATTCTAGCTACAATTCAATGGGTTGTCTTATCTAAGACAATAAGTATAATTAAACAAGCAAAATGAGCTTGCCAGTTCAATGGCACAAACATGATGTGCTTTACTTTTTAATGGAAGGGTTTTAGAGATCTATTCACCTTGTGCCCTTTTTCTTAGCAAAGAATCCATCAAGATGGGAGCATTAGCTTATTTTAATAGGTGTGTGAAAATGTGAGAAACATGTGATAGGGAACTATACTCATGCTACTGTCATCAATCAGGTGTGTGTGTCTGTAAGCAGAAGGATATTGTGTAGAAGCAGAGGGATATTTCTGAGGATGACAGGAGATGCATTTAGTTTCTAGAAATATCTTTACTCAAAATTTAATAAGGGCAAAACTGATTTTTCCAGATAAAATCATTTATATTATTTATTTATACAGATCCTAATTGATATTTTTGTGCAGGCTGTCAAGACCTCTCTTACCCTTGTTTACTGTGGGAATACATTGATTTAAGAAGTAGACAAAGCTTTTCAGACTTTTAGGTTTATCAGATGATGACACAGAACTTCCAGTTCTCATTAATATTAGCTTATGGTTTAATGGGACATTTAACTTCACACTCTGGGCACGTCTGTGAAACAGTCTAGTCATTCCATAAGTTGTGAATAAAATTATTTTGCTGGAAAATTAAGTTCCCCAAATAGAAAGTTAAAATTTAGCTGTGAGAGCTTTAGAGACAAGACAAACAGAATTTCAGTACACTAAATAAACAGTATTGTATTGGAAGGAGTAAAACATTCATAAGGCTGTGTGGTTTTTGTTTGTTTGTTTGTTTTTGTTTTTGTTTTTAGGAGCAGCCATGGTATTTAATATGATTTATCATAAAAAATAAATATAGTATTTCCAAAAACATCAGCTACTTCTCATAAGAAATTAGACAGAATTGACTTATTTTGCATATTAATGTTAAGATCATGTCTTTACCATGAGGTAAAGTGGAATATCATGGAACATCTTGACTGGAGGCATACTAGCTAACTTAGTTATTCCGAGTAACTGAGGGGGTCTTCCGGGAAGGTGACATCTCAGGGAGCTTCTATCATAACTTATAATTGGATATGATTTCATATTGCTGATAGCAGTTTAATGTAACAGTCTAAGAGGCAGAGAGCATTTTTGCCCCGAGGGGACTATACCCCATTACCATATGTTTCATCTCAGAGATGAAAGTCAGACTGATGTAAAGAGAAGGTAAGTATCTTTTCCAAGGCACAAAGCTGCTGAGAAGTACATTCATGACAAATAAAGTCACTGACATAAAATCTTTGAGGTCTGTGACCCCTCTTACATTTATAAATGAAACTGGCTACCAAATAATCTTTTATCATTTCTTGAGTGAAGAACGTTACAGTACTCAAGTGGATGTGGTTTCCTAGACACCTTCCCATGGGTATGGTGGACTCCTCTGGACTCAGTCTGACTCTATGGAGGGTGATTGCGAGTTCCCACAATCAGGTCTGCTGTGTACGTTTATGGTAGCCACAAATGTACTTGACTGCATTTCCTCTTCTGAAACACACTTTTAGCAAGCTGTCTGGATTTGCAACCCCCTTCTGCATTTCTTTTAGACATTGAATATTTTGTTCTTTGGCAGGAATTTTGACTGTGAGATGATGGTATGTGAAAAAGCCTGGTTTCTTTCTTTGGATGTTGCAATAAATTAGAAGGATACTATCAAAAGAGTGTGCCTTCTCTCATGAATGTCTTGACTATTAAGGGCTGGCTGGATAGTAAATGTAGGAGAAGCCACCACAAGATGGGCATCCTCGCATCCATGATAGGCAAGTCTTTCAACACTATTCCCACAGGCAGAGTGTCCCCTGGACCCTGATGCAGCTTCTTACAGTATTCTAACCCTACCCTGGTAACAAGCGTTATGGAATGTGCACATTAAGCTTCAACATGGGTAGACCAGGTTGAGACAGATAGATGGGAACTTGATCTAGATAAATAAGATTTAGACCAACTGAGAGGCCTTCAGAGGCTGTTACCAGCTCAGACAGCACCTAGAACAAAGCCACAGATATGGGACTGAGTGTCATGAGTCATGGGTAGAGATGGAGTACAATGAGGTTGGCCTGGTTAAAGCAAAAAGTAAGTCTAAGGGAGATAGGCTCATGACCAGGATGAGTGCATATTTCTGTCAGCATTGTATTCTAGGCAAGGAATTTCAATATGGAGTTGTAGGTAGTCTCTCAGGATAGATTAATGAAACAAAAACATAGGATATATGGAGACCAATGTAGTACTAGTATCATCTTCTAGGCTGGAGGCAGTGAGAAGGTAACTTGATAAAGCAATTTCAAAGCCATTATTATTATTAATATGGATAGCAAGAAGGAGCAGTTTATATAACATATTACCAAACTCATAATCAATAGGTATCATGTACCTCATTGTCGTCCTTGGATCAGATTTGCCCATCAGTAAGATAGTCATTATAATTGGTGGGTTAACAACAAACATGGTAAATAACCTGTTATTGGGGAAGTGACCAATCCATGGTGGATATATTATTATATGTATTTCAGGCCACAGAGAGAACAGCCTATATGGATCTTTGGGGAACAAAAGGATGGAATAAAGACAAGTTTTTCTTTCTCTCACCTTTGTTGAGCTTCAGATGTCAGAAGCCTCCTTAGCTTTCAGGCTTCTTATCCTGGTGACAGTCTTTCTGAAGGACTGCAGGTCACACACTTGTAATGAAAATGTTACTGCCTTGGCAGGTAGGGATTTGAGTGGGCTACAGTTGGTCACAAAACTATGGACATAAAAAAGAAATAAAATTCTTGAAATGTATGACTCATATTAGAGTTCTATAAAACTGAATGCCAAATAGTCTTAAGACATTTCTGAGAGAGAGGGCATGAGTGAGGTCACTGCTGGATACTGTATTAAGATGAGTAAAAGTGCAAATCTCTGGGAGCTTTTTTAGTTCAGTGGTCTGTGTGACTGTATCCAATGGGAATTCTGGTTTGTTAATTTAATGTTTGTTTATACATTCAAGAAACTTTGAGAGTTTTTCCAAGCCCTCAGCATGCAGAAATAAATGTTTAACGTGGGAAATACCGTAAGTAAATAGGTGTATGAGATAGGAAAGAGACATCTGTGTGTGAGGGTAGGGTGGAGAGATGTACTAACGTTTCATACAAAATGACTTCTGGGTTTAAATTAAGGCAAGACCAGTAGGAGCGTGCCAGCTGAGGAAAAATAGATGAAGACAAGGGCATTCTAGGTAAAAACAGAGCTTTAAGATAATTTCTATTTGGATATTTTGTCTTATGAGCTTAGAGAGATGTTTACAATAGCATAAGTATGTTTGAAAAGCATTTCTCTCCCCCTAAACTTTTTCTCTAACCAAAAAATAAGTGAGTTGTGGCCCCAAGTGAAGGCTGACAATGGCAGAAACTGAGGGAGAAGGACTCCTTGAGACACCTAGTTTGACAGGTGATGGGAGTAAGCCCTCCAGGAAATTAGAGGAATTGGTGAATGTATAGTGCCACTGGGTTCACTAATAATGAGAGAAGACATCTGAGAAGAGAAGACAGGACTTAAACAGTACTTTCTGAGGATTTTAAAAATCATCTTTTTTTTTTTTTTTTTTTTTTTAAAGAGACAGTGTTTATTTGGCATTGAAATGTGGAATTTCTGATTGGTGGATATAGCAGAGAGGCACGAAGACTGAAGCAGGGAGTTGGTGGGACATACACACGATTCTGTCTTCCAAATGAAGTGTCTCCACTGAGCAATCATAGAGTCCAGAAAAAAATATAGCTTTGATGAAAAGGAGATCCATCTTAGGACCTCAGATTATGTCTCTGGCATAATGTCAGATTTTAATGCAACTTCTCTTCTAAGTATTAATTGTACATGAAAATATCTCAGAGTCTTATACTGACTGGCATTAAGAGTCATTTTAAAGAAACAATAAAAATGGACTTAATGTTTTGAATATGAGGGAACAGGTGTGTTTTCATTTGTTCAATGAATACATTAATTAAACTGATGAAAAATTACTGGCATTCTGTTAACATTTTGTTAGGTTTTGTGCCAGGGGCTTCACATGTATTTTTCTAATAAATTCTCAAAACAAACTCATGAGGTATATTAGACTCAGTTTACAAAAGTAGATATTGAAACTCAAGTAAAACAGTGCTTCAGGTCACACAGTTATTTAATGTTGAGCACAGATTGGGCTCAGGTCTGCTTGATGCCAAAGTTCTTTATTATTCTTACATACTGCTATCTGTCAGTAAGAGGGACTCCCAAAACTTTAGGATGCCATGCACTCCTGAGGAATGCTGATACATGTTTCAGGAAACAACTAATGTAATACCTAGCATCTTAAAATGACTAAAATCAAACATCACCACAAAAATAGAAAAACAGTAAAACGCAGCCTAACATAAACCTGCATTTCCTTGGACAAAGTAGGATATTTGAGATGTTTTATCCAAATAGTTTTAAAATACCAATGAAAAGTAATAGGGCTTTAATTTATCTAATTTCAGAAAAAAATAAAGTGATTAAAACAATATTCCTACATAATACCCAAACAAGGGAGACATTTGTTTGAATCAATTGGTTTTCTTCACCAGGATGCATATAATTGTTTAGCATTTTGAAAACACTTTTAGTAACTAATACCATGTTTAATAAGATTTACAAATGCTAAAAATCCTCACATTACGGACATGTAAGAAGATTATGCCAGCACTCTTGTGGGATGCTTGGTTTTTCTTTTCCTAAAATGAATGATAATTGATATAGTGCTAATCAGCACTTAAAAACATTTATTGTGTATCTGAGATGGACGCTTTTTATGGCAAGACCATATGTCAATTAGTAAGAGGGAAGAAGTCCAAAAAAGAAAAGCATAGGTCAATCTCAGCTCAGGAGCAGGAGATCCATGTGAGAAGAGAACAAGCGATTTGACTTTATATACAGTAGAAAGATCGGGATAAAGTAAGCAAGTTCCCTGGAAAGGGATTAAGTAAAATGGCCTTTAAACTGTGAATATTGCACAGGATCTCAAGATCTACACACTGTGTCAAAGGTTTACAGGTTTTTCAATTCTGGAGGGAGTACCTTTTCTTCTTGTCTTTTTTTTTTTTCTCTTTCATTTTCCCTTTTTTTCGTTTTCCTTTTCTTTCCCTTTTCCTCTTTCTTTTTCTTTCTTTCTTCTTTTTTAATGATGATGGATGAAAATGCACGCATGGGACATGTGTAGAAACTGGAGGTCATGCTTAAGGATAATTGGAATTTTCTATTTTTTGCCCAGAACTGGTTTACACATGTTTATTATACTGAGAAAAAATGTTTTTGTGGACTTTTTCTAGTCCCTTGTGTTCTGTGAATGCCTTGGCCTTTGCAAAGGCCATTGCTCTCAAGGAATGAGTTAGTGTTATTGGTTCAATTAAGATGCTTTACTTATATGAACAGTATCTAATCGTTCTGTGCATTTCAAGATTAAAAAAATTACACATCTTTAGAAATTAATAATGCTGGTGTAGTAAATGCAAAACAAAGAGTAGTTAAAAGAAGGAAAAAATCCAGAACACTGTTATTGAAAGAAAGCCTTTATTAATATTTTGAAATATTTATGTATTCATTTATAATATCAATTATATATAGATATAATATATCTCTCCACATATATATTTATATCAGCATCTTCTTAGTGCCAAGTACTGTATAAGAGTACAATAATGAGAAAGGCAGTTATCCATTTCTTAGAGCATCTAATGTGTATTCTGGGGGAGGGCACGGGCAGATATAAGCCAAATAATCAGAAAGGTATATAATTGCTATTGTGATTTAGTGCTATAGATAAAAATATATGACAAAGGCTGGGCATGGTGTCTCATACCTGTAATCCCAGCACTTTGTGAGGCTGAGGCGGATATATCACCTAAGGTCAGGTGTTCAAGTCTAGCCTGGCCAACATGGCAAAACCCTGTCTCTACTAAAAATACAAAAATTACTCAGGTATGGTGGCGGGTGCCTGTAATCCCAGCTATTGGGGAGGCTGAGGCAGGAGAATAACTTGAACCTGGGAGGCAGAGGTAGCAGTGAGTGAGAGCACACCACTGCACTCCAGCCTGAGCGACAGAGCAAGACTCCATTTCAAAAAACAAAACAAAACAAAAATATATGTGTATATATATATGACAAAATAAGATACTATAAGAGGACACTGTATCATATCAGATAACTAGGACTCAAAGGCAAATTCCTCAATAAGGAGGGTTTGGGATGAGATTTTAATGCTGAGTTGGAATTAAGAAATAGAGAAGTGTGGAGTAAAGAAGAAGGAGGAAAATAAATTTTAGGTAGAGAGAACAATGTATGCAAAGACTCTGAGGTGTGGCATGAGGAAGATGCATTTGATGAACATAAAGAATGTCAGAGAAGCTGGAGTATAGAACATGATATATTGAAGATGTACCAGAGGCCAGGTTATATTATTAATTTTAGGTTATATTATTAATTTTGGTCTTTATCATAAAGACAATAGGAAGATATATTGTTTTAAGCAAGGTACTTACATTATGAGATTTGCTTTTGAAAAAGTCGCACTTAGTTGCAAAACTGTAAAGGAGATTGGAAGAGAGGCCAAAGTGGATTTAAGTGCAAAGATTTAGAGGTATCAGTAGTAGTAATGAAGAGCTATGACAGTTGTGTAGCGCTTGGTGGTAGTGGAGAGATTAAAAGGTGGGAAGATTTGAGAGATACTTAGAATCTTAAATTGGCAATACTTGATGATGGATTGGGTGTGGAAGGTGAGTGAAAGCATTCTAAGTTGACCTCTAAGTTGTTGGATTGCTTAACTCAGCAGAAGATAATTACTGTGTTAGGGAAGAATTAAGGTAGTAAGGTGTGAAGGGAAGCTCCTGAATTCACCATTGGCAATGCTCAATTTAGTACTTCAGACTTTTCTGATGAAATGGCAGTAAGCAATTGGGTGTGGACATTTAGGGCCACAGAAGTGGTCTATGCTAGTAAAATATATTTGGGGGTCTGAGGATCAGACGGTAATTGAAGCTATAAGTATGGATGAAAATGCACTGCGGGGGTGTTGCTTCCTTTTTTCCCTTCCTTCTCTTGCCCTCTCCCTTTCTCCTTTCCTTTCTCTTTCACCCTTCCTTTCTTCCCTCTTTGTTTCCCTCTTTTTTTTTTTTTTTTTAAATTGTATAAATTTAAGGGCTACAAGTGCAGTTTTATTACATGGATATATTACGTCGTGGTAAAGCCTGGGCCTGAAAAGTGTATACTGTACCACTTAAGTAATTTCTCATCCTTGACCCCTCACCTTACCCTCCTGTTCTTCTGAATCTCCAGTGACTATTATTGCACATGCTATGTCCATGCATACGTATTATTTAGCACCCACTTATAAGTGAGAACCTGTGGTATTGACTTTCTGTTTCCATTACGATAATGACCCCAGTTCCATCCATGTTGCTGCAAAAGATGTTATTTCATTTCTTTTAATGACTGACTAGTATTCTCTTGTGTGTGTGTGTTTCTTTTTTCTTTGTCTTAGCCAGTGTCTGTTATTTTCTGTCTTTGTAGTAATAGCCATTCTGACTGGTGAAAGATACTATCTTCAGTGGTTTTAATTTGCATTCCTCTGATGATTAGTGATGTTGAACACTTTTATATGCTTGTTGGCCATTTGTATGTTGTCTTTTAAAAAATATCTATTCCTTGTCCATTGCCCACTTTTTAATGAAACTACTTGTTTTTGGTTGCTGTCAAGTTGCTTGAGTTTCTTGTAAATTCTGGATATCAGTCAGAATGTCTGTCAGATGAATATAAATATTTTCATATTCTGTAGGTTGTCTGTTCGCTCTGTTGATTGTTATTTTTTTTCTGTCCAGAAGCTTTTTAGTTAAGTTCAATTTATTTATTTTTGTTGCTGTTACTTGTGCTTTCGAAGCCTCAGTCATGAGTTCTGTGCCTAGACTAATGTGCAGAATTTTCCCTTGGTTTTCTTCTAGTATTTTTATAGTTTTACATCATATATCTTTCATTCTCTATTTTCTTAGTCAATTCCTTACTTAAAGTGATGGTACCCAAATAATGTCTAATTAACTTGTGACCATATACAATTTAATTTTTTCCCATAGGTGTTTTGAAGACATATTTTGTGGTCATCTCTCTTGTCAACAAGGCTGAAATCTCAAACAGTAAAGGCTAACTGTAGGACTAGGTTAATTAAGATTGCTGTATATATTTTTAAATGCTTTTGTCCTATGCATATACTGAAGTTCAATTACTTTACCTATGGTGTAAAGAAAACAGCGTATGTCAGGGATTTGGTTCCATTCTGTATACCAGTGACTTGAATGCACAAGGAATTATTTTTCTTCTTGTGAATTGAGTCTGGATAATGCTGTCTGGGGTCAGTATTTTGATTCCATAGCTATCAGGGTTCTTCTAGGTTTAGAGCACAACTTAGGATATTAAGGTAGTTTCGTGAAGTAATATGGTTATTACAGTTTCAGCCATCACACATGCATTTGTAGAAGCACATAAAGCAGAGGAGAAAGACATTTTCTACTCACAGCTGCAAGGGAAGTTGAGAATGATCTTTTATCAGGGCATTTTTCTACCTGAAATAATATCTATTCTCCTTTTCTGTTAATGAGAAAGACGGGAAGAAGGAATGTGGGCGGGCAAATAGAACTCTCTGTCTGAACATGTCTGAATACATGGAGACTGGGTTTAATTCCAGGCCATGCTATTAATGGGGCTTGTTACCTTTACAAACCCCTCTGTAAAAATAAATAAATAAATAAATAACATAATAAATAAAAATAAACACTAAAGATAGTGTTCTGTAAGTGTTATACAATGCTATATATTGCTATTATTTCTAAGGTGATTGACTCTCTGGGTACTTGAAAAATAGTTCAATTGTTATATTGAAAGATTACCTGAATTTCAAAATTATTGTTTTAGACTTTCCTGAAATTTTATCTTTTTGTATTGTTATATATTTTTTCTTTATCTATTGTTGTCCATCTATTGATGGACAATTAAGTTGCTTCCAAATCTTAGCTATTTTAAACAGTGCTGCAACAAACATGGCAGTGCAGATATCTCTTTGAAATATTGACTTCCTTTTTTGGGGGTACATACCCAGCAGTGGGATTGCTGTATCATATGGTAGCTCAAGTTTTGGTTTTTTGAGGAACCTCCAAACTCTTCTCTATCATGGTTGTCCTAATTTACATTCCCTCTGACAGTGTACGAGGGTTTCCTTTTCTTCAGATCCTCACCAGCATTTGTTATTGCCTGTCTTTTGGATAGAAGCCATTTTAACTGGGGTGAGACAATATCTCCTTGTAGTTTTGATATGTATTTCTCTGATGATCAGTGAGTAATGCTGAGCACCTTTTCATATGCCTGCTTGCTATTTGCATGTCTTCTTTTGGGAAATGTCTGTTCGAATCTCCTACCTGTCTTTTGATTCGATTATTAGATCTTTTCCTATAGAGTTCTTTGAGCTCCTTATGTATTTTGGTTATTAATACCTTGTCAGATGGGTAGTTTTCAAATATTTTGTCCCATGCTGTGGGTTGTCTCTTGACTTTGTTGATTGTATCCTTTGTTGGACAGAAACGTATTTACATAATGTGATCCCATTTGTCCATTTTTGCTTTGCTGCATGTGCTTGTGGGGTATTGTTCAAGAAATCTTCATCCAGAAGAATGTCCTAGAGTTTTCCTTTAGTAGTTTCATAGTTTGAGGTCTTAGGTTTAAGTATTTAATCCATTTTGATTTGATTTTTGTATAGGGTGAGAGATAAGGGTCAAATTTCATTCTTCTGCATGTGGATATCCAGTTTTCCCAGCACCATTGAAGAGACTGTCTTTTCCCTAGTGTATGTTCTTGGCATCTTTGTGAAAAATGAGTTCAGTGTAGACGTGTGAATTTGTTTCTGGGTTCTCTAGTGTGTTCCATTGGTCTTTGTGTTTGTTTTTATGACAGTCCCATGCTGTTTGGGCTAGTATAATTGAAGTCAGTTAATATGTTTCCTCTGAGTATGTTCTTTTTGCTTAGTGTAGGTTTGGCTATTGTGGGTCTTTTGTGGATCCATATACATTTTAGAACTTTTTTTTTTATTTCTGTAAAAAATGTCATTGGTATTTTAATAGGGATTACATTGAATCTGTAGATGGCTTTGCATAATATGGACATTTTAAGAATATTGATTTTTCCAACTCATGAACATGGAATAATTTTCCATTTTTTGGTGTCTTTGTTCAATTTCTTTCATTAGTGTTATGTAGTTTCCATTACAGAGATCTATTAGTTCTTTGGTTAATTCCTAGGTATTGAATTTTATGTGTGGCTATTATAAAATGAATTACTTTTTAATTTCTTTTGCATTTTTCACTGTTGGTATATAAGAATGCTACTGATTCTGTATATTGATTTTGTATCCTGCAATTTTCCTGAATTTTTAAATTGGTCTTAATAGTTGTTTTTTGTGGGGTTATTAGGTTTTTCCAAATATGAAATCCTATCATGTGTCAACAAGGATAATTTGACTTCTGCCTTTCCAATTTGGATGCCCTCTATATCCTTCTTTTGTTGGGTTGCTGTAGCTGGGACTTCCATTACTATGTTGAATAACAATGGTGGCAGTGTGTATCTTTGTTATGTTCCAGATCTTAGAGAAAAGGCTTTTATTTTTTCTCCATTTGGTATCATAATAGTTGTGGGTCTGTCATAGATGGCTTTCATTGTGTTGATGTATTTTCCTTCTGGCGCCAGTTTTTTGAGAATTCTTATGGAGAGATGTTGAACTTTATCAAATGTTTTTTCAGCATCAATTTAAATAATATGGTTTTTATCTTTCATCTTGTTAATATGATGTATCACGTTTATTGATTTGTGTATGTTGAACCATGCTTGCATCTCAAGGATAAATCCCCTTGGTCATGATGAATGACCTTTCTAATGTATTTTTGTGTGTGTGTGTGTTTTGAGATAGTGTCTGGCTCTGTCACCCAGGCTGGAGTGTAGTGGCATGATCTCAGTTCACTGCAACTTCCACCTCCCAGGATCAAGCAATCCTACCACCTCAAACCTCCAAGTAGCTGAGCTGGGATCACAGGCATGTGCCACCACACCAGAATAATTTTTGTACTTTTTGTAGAGATGGATTTTTGCAGTGTTGCCCCAGCTGGTCTTGAACTCCTGAGCTCAAGCGATCCACCTGCCTTGGCCTCCCAAAGTGCTGGGATTATAGGTGTGAGCCACAGCACCCAGCCTCTAATATATTGTTGAATTCAATTTGCTAGTATTTTGTTGAGAATTTTTGCATCAATATCGCATCAATATCCAATATTTGAGATATTGGACTGTAGAATTCTTTTTTTTGATGTGTCTTTTTTCTGATTTTATTATTAGGGTAATATTGGTCTGGTAGAATGAGTTTGGAAGTATTCCCTCCTCCTCTATATTTTAGAATAGTTTGACTATGATTGATATTAATTATTGTTTAAATGTTAGATAGAATTCAGCAGTGAGGCCATCAGGTCCTGGGATTTTTTTTAGTGGGAGACATTTTATTACAGCTTTGATCTCATTATGTATTGGTCTGATATATAGTTTGGATTCGTGTCAAACCTCATGTTGAATTGTAATTCCCATTGTTGGAGGTGGGGCCTGGTGGGAGGTGATTGGATCATGGGGGTGGATTTCCGACTTGCTGTTCTCATGATAGAGTTCTCATGAGATCTGGATGTTTAAAATATGTAGCACCTACCCCTTCTTTTTCTTCCTTCTGCTCTGGCCATGTAAAATGTGCCTACTTCCTCTTCATCTTCCACCATCACGGTAATTTTCCTGAGGCCTCTCCAGCCATGCTCCTTTTACAGCCTGTGAAACAGTAAGCCAATTAAACTTCTTTTACTTAAAAATTGCCCATTCTCAGGTATTTCTCTGTAGCAGGGTGAGAACAGACTAATACAGAAAATTGGTACTGAAGCGTGGAGCATTGCTGTAAAGATACCTGAAAATGTGGATATGACTTTAAACTTGGTGATAAGCAGAGGTTGGAAGAGTGTGGAGGGTTCAAAAGAAGACAAGATGAGGGAAAGTTTGGAACTTCCTAGAGGCAGACTTGTTAAACCAAAATGCTGGTAGTAGCATGGACAGTGAAGGCCAGGCAGAGGAGGTCTCAGATGGAAATGAAGAACTTATTGGGAAATGGAATAAATGTCACTCTTGCTATGCTTTAGCAAAGAGACTAGAGACATTGTGCCCCTGCTCTAGGAATCTGTGACACTTTGGGCTTGAGAGATGATTTTGGGTTTCTGAAAGAAGAAATTTCTAAGCAGCCAAGCATTCAAGATGTGGCTTGACTGCTTCTAAAAATCTACTCTTACATGCATGAGCAAAGAAATGACTGAAACTTGAACTTATATTTAAAAGGGAAGCAGAGCATACAAGTTGGAAATATTACTAGCCCAGCTATATGGTAGAAAAGTCTATTTTCAGGGAAGCAATTCAAGCTGGCTGAAGCAATTTGCATAACTAAAAGGAAGGCAAGTGCTAATAGGTGAGACAATGGGAAAAAGGCCTTAGAGGCATTTCAGAGAACTCTGAAACAGCTGTGTCCATAACAGGCCTAGAGGCCTGGGAGGGAAGAATGGTTTTCTGGGTCTTGCCTAGGGTCCTCTGCTCTGTACAACCTCAGGACATAGTGCACTGCATTGGGGCCATTACAGATCCAGTCATGGCTAAAAGGGCCACAGTACAGCTTGGGCTGCTGCTTCAGAGTTTACAAACTGTTAGTGTAAGACTTGGAAGCTTCCACATAGTCCTAAGCCTGCAGGTGCACAGAGTGTAAGAGTTGAGGCTTGGGAGCCTCTGCTTAGATTTCAGAGAACGTATGGAAAAGCCTTGCTTTCCAGGCAGAATTTTTCTGCAGGAGCAGAGCCCTCCTGAAGAAGCTCTACTCAGGCACTGCAGAGGGGAAGTGTGTGATTGGAGCCCCCATATAGAGTCCCCACTAGGGCACTGCCTAGTGGTGCCATGAGAAGAGGGCCACCATCCTCCAGACTCTGCAATAGTAGGTCCACTGATGGCATGCACCATACCCCTGGAAAAGCCACAGGTACTCAACACCAGTCCCTGAAAGCAGCTGCGGGGGCTGTACCCTGCAAAGGCTCAGGGATGGAGCTGCCCAAGACCTTGGGAGCCCACTAATTGCACTGGTATGCCCTGGATGTGAGAGACATGGAGTCAAAAGAGACTAGTTTGGAGCTTTAATGACTGTCTTGCTGTCCTTCAGACTTGCATGGGGCCTGTAGCCCCTTTCTTTTGGCTGATTTCTCCATTTTGAAATGAGAGTATTTACCCAATTCCTTTGCCCCATTGTATCTTGGAAATAACTACCTTGTTTTTGATTCTACAGGCTCATAGGTGGAAGAATTTGCCTTGTCTCAGATGCAACTTTGGACTATGGACTTTTGAATTAATGCTGAAATGAATTAAGATTTTGGGGGACTGTTGAGAAGGGATGATTGAGTATTTTGCAATGTGAGAAGGACATGAGAATTGAAAGGGATCAGTGCAAAATGACATGTTTTAGATTTGTGTCTCCACCCAAATGTCATGTTGAATTGTAATTCGCAGTGTTAGAGGTGGGATCTGGTGGGAGGTGAGTGGATCATGGGGGCAGATTTCCCCCATTTGGTGCTGTTCTCCTGATAGAGTTCTCACAAGATCTGGTTATTTGCAAGTGTGTAGCCCTTCCCCTCTTTCTGTCTTCCTCTTGCTCTGGCCATGTGAAATGTGCCTACTTCCCGTTTGTCTTCTACCACAATTGTCTGTTTCCTGAGACCTCCCAGCCATGTTCTCTGTACATCATGTGGAACCATGAGCCAATTAAACCTCTTTTCTTTATAAATTAACCATTCTCTGATATTTCTGTATAGCAGTGCAAGAACAGACTAATGTGTGATCTGTTCAGGTTTTGAATTTCTTCCTGATTCAATTTTGGTAGGTTGCATATGTCTAGGAATTTGCTGATTTCATCTACATTTTCCAATTTATTGGCATATAGTTGCTTATTATAGCCACTAATGATCCTTTGAACTTCTGTAGTATCACTTGTAATGTTTCCTTTTTCATTTCTGATTTTATTTATTTGGATCTTGTATCCTTTTTTTCTAGTCTGGCTAAAGACATGCTAATTTTGTTTCTCTTTTCAAAAAATCAACTTTTTGTTTCATTGATTTTTTTGTATTGTTTGCGTTTCATTTAAATTTCATCTTCTTTTGTGTTGTTTTGGTTTCCTTTAGATTTCCTTTCTTTGTCCTCTGATGTTATTTCTTTCCTTCCATTAATTTTGGGTTTGGTTTGCTCTTTTTTAGTTCTTGAAGATGCATTGTTAGATTGTTCATTTGAAGTTTTTACTCCTTTTTGATATAGGCACTTATAGCTATAAACTGTTTTTGTCGTATCTCAGATTTTAGTATGTTGTGTTTTCATTATTATTTGTTTTAAGAAATTCTTCAATTTCCTTCTTAATTTCTCTGTTGACCCAGTGGTCATTCAGGAGCATATTGTTTAATTTCTATGAATTTGTATAGTTTCTAAGATTCCTCTCATTAATTTCTAGTTTTATTTCATTGTGATCAGAGAAGATGTTGATATTATTACCATTTATTGAATGTTTTAATACTTGTTTTGTGACCTGACTTAGTCTTTTCTTGAGAATGATCCATGTGCTATGGAAAATAATGTGTATTCTGCACCTCTTGAATGAAATATTCTGTAAATATCTAAAAGATTTATTTGATCTGTAGAGCAAATTACATTTAATGTTTCTTTTTTTTTTTTTAATAAATACTTTTTTTTTTTTAAATTTATTATTATTATACTTTAAGTTGTAGGGTACATGTGCATAACGTGCAGGTTTGTTACATATGTATACTTGTGCCATGTTGGTCTACTGCACCCATCAACTCGTCATTTACATCAGGTATAACTCCCAATGCAATCCCTCCCCCCTCCCCCCTCCCCATGATAGGCCCCGGTGTGTGATGTTCCCCTTCCTGAGTCCAAGTGATCTCATTGTTCAGTTCCCACCTATGAGTGAGAACATGCGGTGTTTGGTTTTCTGTTCTTGTGATAGTTTGCTAAGAATGATGGTTTCCAGCTGCATCCATGTCCCTACAAAGGACATGAACTCATCCTTTTTTATGGCTG
>NC_037674.1:29940828-29959548 GCF_003255815.1 Theropithecus gelada | reverse complement strand
TACAGAGACAGGCAGGTTTCCTTGAGCTGCTGTGAGCTCCACCCAGTTCGAGCTTCCCAGAAGCTTTGTTTACCTACTTAAGCCTCAGCAATGGTGGGTGCCCCTCCCCCAGCTGCCTTGCCGGTAGATCACAGACTGCTGTGCTAGCAATGAGGGAGGCTCCGTGGGCGTGGGAACCTCCCGGCCAGGTGTGGGATATGATCTCCTGGTGTGCCTGATTGCTTAAAGCACAATATTGGGGTGGGAGTTACCCGATTTTCCAGGTGTTGTGTGTCTCAGTTCCCCTGGCTAGGAAAAGGGATTCCCTTCCCCCTTGCGCTTCCCAGGTCACATTTAATGTTTCTTTGTTGATTTTCCATCTGGAAGATCTGTTCAATGCTGAAAGTGGGGTGTTGAGGTATCTAGCTATTATCGTACTGGGGCCTATCTCTCTCTTTAGCTCTAATAATATGTCCTTTATATATCTGGGTGCTCCTACATTGGGTGCATATATATTTAAAACTGTTATATCCTCTTGCTGTATTTGCCCCTTTATCATTATGTAGTTCCCTTCTTTGTATCTTCCTACAATGCCCTTCCTTTTGTCTTGAAAACTATTTTGTCTGAAATAAGTGTAGCAACTCCTTTTTTTTTTTCTCATTGGCATGAAATAATCTTTTCCATTTTATTTTCAGTCTATGTGTCTTTATAGGTAAAGTGTGTTTCTTGTAGGCAACAGCTCAATGGGTCTTGTTTTTTCATCCATTCAGTTAATCTGTCTTTTGATTGAAGACATTAGTCTGTTTACACATAATGTTACTGATAAGTAGGGACTTCTGCCTTTTCGTTATTTGTTTTCTGGTTATTTTGGAGTTTTCTCTTCCTTCCTTCTTTCCTCCCTGTCTTCCTTTAGTTAAGGTGATTTTCTCTAGCAATGTGATTTACTTTCTTGCTGTTTATATTTTGTATATGCATTGTATGTTTTTGTTTGTTTTAGGTTTCCATGAGGCTTGCAAATACTATCTTGTAACCCATTTTTTTAACCTGATAACAACTTAATACTATTTGAATAAACCAACAAACAGGCAAAAGAGAAACTAATAAAAGCTTTACACCTTAACTTTACCCCCCACTTTAAACTCTTTGTTGTTTCCATTTATATCTTATTGTACTATGTCTTGAAAAGTTGTTGTAGTTATTTTTTATTGATTCATCATTTAGTCTTTCTACTTGAGTAGTTTATACATCACAGTTACAGTACTATAATATTCTGTTATTCTGTATATTTACTATTACTAGTGGGTTTTGTACCTTCAGATGATCATTTATTGCTTATCAATGCCCTTTTCTTTCTAATCAAAGTGCTCCCTATGGTATATCCTGTAGGACAGGTCTGATATTGATGAAATCCCTCAACTTTTGTTTGTCTGGGAAAGTCTTTATTTTTCCTTCACATTTGGAGGATTTTTTCACTAGATATGCTATTCTAGGGTGAAAGATGG
This sequence comes from Theropithecus gelada, assembly GCF_003255815.1. Classification (NCBI taxonomy): domain Eukaryota; kingdom Metazoa; phylum Chordata; class Mammalia; order Primates; family Cercopithecidae; genus Theropithecus; species Theropithecus gelada. The sequence goes on along the minus strand of NC_037674.1, from coordinate 29,958,067 downwards.
TTTCTTCAGCATTTTAAATATGTTATGTCTTTCTCTTCTGGCCTGTAAAGTTTCCCCTGAAAATTCCACTGCCAGACATATTGAGGTTTCATTGTATGTTATTTGTTTCCTTTCTGTTGCTGCTTTTAGGATCCTTTCTTTATCCATGACCTTTGGGAGTTTGATTATTAAATGCCCTGAGGTAGTCATCTTTGGGTTAAATCTGCTTGGTGTTCTAAAACCTTCCTGTACTTGGACATTGATTGTATCTTTCTGTAGGTAAGGGAAGTTCTCTGTTAATATCCCATTGAATAACTTTTCTCCCCATCTCTTTTTCTACCTTTTCTTTAAGGCCTATAACTCTTAGCCCTTTTGAGGCTATTTTCCTGATCCTGTAGGCATGCTTTATTGTTTATTATTCTTTTTCCTTTTTTTCTTCTCTGTGTATCTTCGAATAGCCTGTCTTCAAGCTCAGTAGTTTTTTTCTTCTGCTTGATCAATTCTGCTTTAAAAGACTCTGAGGCATGCTTCAGTATCTCAATTGCATTTTTCAGCTCTAGAATTTTTGCTTTATTCTTTTTAGGTGCTTCAATTTTTTCATTAAATGTATCTGATAGGATTCTGAATTCCTTCTATGTGTTATCTTGAATTTGAGTTTCCTCAACATAGCTATTTTGAATTCTCCCTTTGAAAGATCACATATCTCTTTTTCCCTAGGACTGGTTCCTGGTGCCTTATTTACTTCATTTCCTGGATGGTGTTGATGCTATCTGATGTTCTTCAGTATCTGGGCATTTAAGAGTTAGGTACTTATTTTATTCTTTACTGTCTGGGCTTATTTGTAGCCGTCCTTCTTGGGAAGAGTTTCCAGATATTTGAAAGAACTTGAGTGTTGTGGTCTAAGCTGTATATGCTTCAGGGGGCACCCCAAGCCCAGTAATTCTATGGTTCTTGCAGACATATAGAGGTACTACCTTGATGGTCTTTGACCAGATTTGGGAGAATTCTCTGGATTACTAGGCACAGATTCTTATTCCCTTCCCTTAGTTTCTCACAAACATACAGAGTCCCTCTCTATTCTGGTCCGTGTAAATCTGGGGGTGAAATGACACAAGCACCGCTGTGGACACCACCACTACTATGACTGTACTGGGCAGCCCTGAAGTCAGAACATCACTGAGCCTTTCCCAAGGCCTGCCATAACCACTCCCTGGCTACTGCCTATGTTCTCTGAAGGCTATGTGACTCTATAATCGGCAGGTGGCAAAGACAGGTAGGCCTGTGTCCTTACTTTCAGGGTGGCAAGGTCCTCCTGGCCCTGGGTGGATCCACAAGTGCCATCTGAGAGTCAGGGACTAGAGTAAAAAACGCTAGAAGTGTAGCTGGTATCCTATTGTATTGCAGATAAGCTGGCACTCAAACCACCAGATGCAGTTCTTCCCAGTGTTCCTTCTCCTTTCAAAGACAGATGAGCCTCACCCCTTACCAACTGCCACCTCAGGCTACAAGGAATACTGCCAGACTACTGTTGCTGTTCCCTTAAGGCCCAAGGACTCTTAAGTCAGCTTTTAATGAATGTTGCCTGTCATGGCACTTACCCTTCACTGCAGTTTCCTCTGCTCCAGGGCAGGTCCAGAAATGCTGTTCAAGAATAAAGTCCTGGAATCAGAAACCCCAAGTACCCACTCGGTTCTCTACCCTCCTGTGACTGTGCTGGTACCCAAGGTACAAGATAAAGTCTCCTTTACTTTTACCTCTGCTTTTCCCAAATGGAAGAAATTTTGCTCTGTAGTTATCACAGCTAGTAATGTGCTGAGTCTCACCTAAAGCCAGCAATTCTCAGAGGCTTACCCAAGGCCCTTGATGTAGTACCTGTGTATCACTGCTGGTTATTCTGGGACCAAGGGCCCTTCAGTTAGCAGGTGACAAGTGCTGCCAGGACTGGGTCTTTTTCTTTAAGGTAGTGGGTTCCCTTCTGTCCCAGGGTTTGCCTAGAAATGTCATCTGGGAGCTAGGGTCTGAATCAGAGGCCTCAGGACTCTGACTGGTGCCCTATCCTGTTGTGGCTGAGCTGGTATCTAAGATGCAGAACAAAGTCTTCTCCACTCTTCCCTCTCCTCTCCTCAAGTGGAAGGAAGGCATTTATTTTGGAGCTGAAAGTGCAGTCTGGGGTTAAGGGAGGGGCAATACCAGTGTTTCCTTACTTACCTCAACTGCTGTCTCAGTATGTTGCATTCCCCCTTAGTCCAGTGTCTCTGGGCTTAGTTCAACACTAGGACTCACCTATGTATTGCTGTCTTTGTGGTCTAGACTGCCTTTCAAGTTTCTTAGAGACACAGAGTGATGTAGCCCTTAGTGACAAAGTTTGCAGGCACTAAAGTTCAGTTTGTTGGGGTCAGTGATTCCCTTCTGGCTATGGCTGCTTTAAATGCTCCCACCATGGGCAGGCATCAGCTGAGTTTGGTTTTGATTTTGTGTTCTAACAGGACAGCACTTACTGTATTCTATTTTAAATAAATTTAATATTTTGACTCAGGTGTCACTCTCTCATCCAGGTTGGAGTGCAGTGGCATATCAGCTCACTGCATCCTCGGCCTTTCAGGCTCAAGCAATCCTCCCACCTCATCCTCCCTATATCTGGGATCACAGGCACCTGCTATCACGCCTGGATAAATTTTTTTTGTTTGTGATTTAGGTAGAGATGGGGTTTCACCATGTTTCCCAGGCTGGTCTTGAACTCCTGAGCTCAAGCAATCTGCCTGCCTCGGCCTCCCAAAGTGCTGGAATTACAGGCATGAGCCACCATGCCTGGCCAGCACTGAGTTTAGTGCCTAACAATTGCCATGTTCTCCCTCCCATGGGACCCAGAGACTCCACTGCTGCTGGGGATGGGGAAGGGATGGTGTCAGTAATTCAGGCCTTTTATTCCTATCTTCTTAATGCCTCTTTCATCACTATGAAGTTAAAACCAGGTACTTTGAGTTCTCACTTGATGTTTGGTTCTTATAATGGTGTTATTATTTTTTTTCTTTGCTGTGTAGATGGTTAACTTGGAGTCCTTGTAGGGGGACCATTGGTGGTGCTTTCTATTCCACCATCTTGTTCTGCCTCCCCACATACCAATTCTGACAGGTATTGTCTTCATTTTAATTCAGCTTCAAGTATTTTTAAATTTATTATTATTCTTCCAATAGACTAAAGTTGTTGGTAAGACACTAACTTTCAAACATATGTAATTTTGAGCTCTCATTTTTTTATTCATACTTTATTGCATATGGTCAAAAAAGACAATCGTTGTGTTACTCATCTTTTGGTATATATTGAGTTTGCCTTTGTATTCTATTAGCTGTTTTTCTAAATGTTCTGCCTGAGCTCAAAAGCAATTCATATTCAGTGAATGTTGTGAAACAGCAAAGAGCATAGCCTGCTCCTTCCTCTGGATGCTCCATCTCAGGGAGGGTACTGACCTGTTGCTGGCCCAAGTGTGCCTGTAGGAGGTGGCTGGAGACCCCTGTTGGGAGGTCTCACCCAGTCAGGAGGAATGGTATCAGGGTCTTGCTTAAAGAAGCAGTCTGGCTGCTTTATTTGTAGAGCAGGTGTGCTGCATTGTAGCGGGGACCCTTGTTTTTCTGGACCACTTGGAATGCCTAGTGCTGGCACGCTGGAATGGCTTAGTCTACCAAACCACAGAGATGGTTGCCACCCCTTTCCGTGGGAGCTCTGTACCAGGGAGAGGTTAGAGCTCTGTGTGTATAACCCTGGCTGAAGTGGCTGAAGCCCCCACAGGGAGGTCCTGCCCATTGAAGAAGAATGGATTGGGGCCCTGCTTAAAGATGTTGTCTGGCCATGATCTGGCAGGGAAGTTGTACTGCATTGTGGTGGACCCTTCCTTATCTGGACCCTTTGGATTCTCCAGTGCTTGCAGGCTGGAATGGCTGATTCTATCAAACCACTGAGATGGCAGCTGCCCCTCCCACAGGAACAGACTCCAGCCTGTTGCTGTTGACTGGCTGGAATTCCAAGCCAGTAGGTCTTAACTTGTGAGGTGCCATGGGAGTGGGGCCCACAGAATGATTTTGTTTGGTTCCCTGGATTCAGCCCCTTTCCTAGGGCTATGTACAGATGGATCACCTGCCCTGCTGGGCATCCCAGGGCCAGAATATGTAAAACTCCTGGTTCTCTGTGTGTGTCTGAGTAGCTACTCTGCTGAGACTCCACACAGCCCTTCCAATAGATAAAGTGTGTCTGAAATTGGTGGGCTCTTGGTCTCACTGACTTCAAGAATGAAGCCGCAGATCCTCAGGGTGAGTGTTACAGTTCCTAAAGATGGTGTGTCCGCAGTTTCATCCTTCTGGTGGGTTCGTGGTCTTGCTGGCTTCAGGAGTGAAGCTGCAGACCTTTGCAGTGAGTGTGTTACAGCTGATAAAGGCTGCACGGACCCAGAGAGTGAGCAACAGCAAGATTTATTGCAAAGAGCAAAAAAAACCCCAGAGCTTCCATGGGCACCTTGAAGGGGACCTGAGTGGGTTGCTTTTGGCTGGTTCCCGCACCCTGCTTTTATTCCCTTATCTGACCCCACCCACATCCTGCTGATTGGTCCATTTTATAGAGAGCTGATTGGTCTGTTTTGACAGAGTGCTGATTGGTGTGTTTACAGTCCCTGAGGTAGACACAGAGTGCTGATTGGTGCATTTATGATCACTTAGCTAGACATAAAAGTTCTCCAAGTCTCCACTAGACTCAGGAGCCCAGCTGGCTTCACCCAGTGGATCCGGCACTGGGGCTGCAGGCGGAGCTGCCTGCAAGTCCTGCGCCGTGGGCCCCGTGCTCCTCAGCCCTTGGGCAGTTGTTGGGGATGCTCAGGCCACACAGGAGCCCACGGAGGAGGGAGAGGCGGGGAGGCTTGGGTATTGCTGGCTGCAGGTCCCAAGCCCTGCCCTTTGGGGAGGCAGCTGAGTCCCGGGGGAGAATTCGAGTGTAACTCAGGTGGGCCATCACTGCTGGGGGACCCAGTGCAGCCTCTGCAACTGTTGGCCCAGGCGCTAATCCCCTCACGGCCCTGGGCCTGTGGCACTGGCCGGCAGCTCTGAGTGTGGCCTGTGAGCACCGAGCTCAGCTCGGTTCTCACCTGCGCCTCTCCCTTCACACCTCCCCACAAGCAGAGGGAGCTGGCTCAGGCCTCGGCCAGCCCAGAGAGGGTCTCCCACAGTGCCGTGGCAGGCTGAAGGGCTCCTCAAATGCCGCCAGAGTGGACTCCGAGACCGAGGAGGTGCTAAGAGTGAGGGCTGCTAGCATGTTGTCACCCCTCAAAAGGTTATTGGTAAGATACTAACATTGAAATACCAAAGTTGGCTGGGCGCCATGGCTTATGCCTGTAATCCCAGTACTTTGGGAGGCCAAGGCGGAAGGATCGCCTGAGGTCGGGAGTTTGAGACTAACCTGACCAACATAGAGAAACCCGTCTCTACTAAAAATACAAAATTAGCCTGGCCCTGGTGGCGCATGCCTGTAATCCCAGCTACTCGGGAGCCTGAGGCGGGAGAATTGCTTGAACCCGGGAGGCGGAGGTTGTGGTGAGCCGAGATCGCGCCATCGCACTCCAGCCTGGGCAACAAGAGCGAAACTCCATCTCAAAAGAAAAGAAATATGAAAGTCATTGTGTATTGGACCCAAGGCTCTGGTGGTGTGGGCTCATGAGGGGAATCTCCTGATCCCGGGGTTGCAAAGGTCCATGGGAGAAGAACCCAGGCAGGTTTGCGCAATCGCTCACCATTTCCCTTTTGTGGGGTTGGGGGTTCCTTTGGCTCTGTGCCACCCCTGGGTGGGTCATTACCCCACTCTGCTTTTCTTCATTCTCTGTGGGTTGATTTGTTTGACTAGTCAGTCCGAGTGTGAGAACCTGTATGTTTCAGTTTTAGTTGCTAAATTCACTCATTACTCTCATTCCTCTTCTTGAGTGCCATCTTGACTTCTCCCTCCTTAACACTGAATTTAAATTTAAATTACATTTAGTCTTTAAAGTAACTGAAATATTCTTTTTGTAAATTATTTTTTTTGTCATGTTAAGGCTAAATATAAGTTCTTCAATTTTACTAAAGTTTAGTTTGTTCAATTCACACTACAAAACACAAAAGTATTTTCATCACGATTAAGGTAATTTAATTAAATTCTATCTCCACGTTACAAATTGGTATGTTTACAATTATATGGGCCTGTTACAAAATTATGGTTTTTATTTTTATTTTTTTAGTTGACAAGTAAACATTCTATATGTTTATGGTGTACAACATGATGTTAAAATGGCATCGTTGTCTGGGATAAATACCCAGGATTCATTGTCTTGCACCAAGAAAATTAAGGACATAAACATATGTGAGTGGGTTAAAGAGTGGAAAGTTTAAAAGGCAGAAGAAAGGAGAGAGGAGAGCAGCTCCTTGCAAGAGAGAGAGAAGCGTCCAAAAATGAGAAAAGTGGCAGACTGCAGCAGATTTTATAGGCAGGCTTGAGGAGGAGGTGTCTGAGTTATGTAGGTCTCACAGATTTACTTCTCTCAGGTGTGACGTTTGCAAAGCACATGAGGAAGGCTGGTTGCCTCACCCTAATATTATTATGCAAATAGACTTTCCACTTGGCTAGCACCATCTTATTTGCTTTTTACTGTACACATGGCTGGCAAAGAAGGGAAGATGGAGCCACCATTCTTAACATGCCTAATCCCAGGTAGTATTTTTCCACTGGTACAACTGCTGGCATTTGCCTGTGCAAGCTTCCAGCTTGCTTGTCTATGTCTGCAGCTCAGTTTTACAGGCTACTTTTTGTTAGAAAATGATTTTGGGGCTGCTTTTTATTAAAAGAAAAACCTTATCAAGGACTTCCTTACCTTCACTATCTACCTAGTTTCTTTTTCACTTCTATATGAGTGTTTTGACATAAATAAATATATATATATATATAGTGGAATGAATAAATCAAGCGATTTAACATACATAATACCTCACATTCTTATTTTTTTGTGATGAAAACACTAAACATTAAATTTTAAAGCAATTTTTAGTTATATAATAATTATTAACTGTAGTCACCATGATGTATAATAGGTCTCTTGAACTTATTCTTCCTATTTAAATGGAATGTTCTTTCCTTTGACCACTAGCTCCTCAATCCCTCTATACCCCAGCCTCTGGTAATCACCATTTTATTCTCTGTTTCTGTGAGTTCAGTTTTTTTAGATTCCACTTAATTGGGATCATGCAGTGTTTATCTTTCTGTTCTTGGATTATTTCACTTAATGATCTCCAGGTTTACTTATGTTGTCACATACGACAGCATTTTTTAAAGGCTTAGCAGTAGTCCATTGTATATATATGCCAATTTTTATCTTTTTATCCATTGATGGACACTTCGGTTAATTCCATATCTTGGCTATTGTGAATAATGCTGCAGAGAACATGGGAGGGCAAATATATCTTCAGTATACTGACTTTATGTTCTTTGAATATATACCCAGTAGTGGGAATATGAATTAGATAGCAGCTTTATTTTTAGGAATCTCCATGCTGCTTACCATAATGGCTGTAGTAATTTACATTCTCACTAACAGTGTTCAAGGTTTCCCTATCTCCACATCCTTCCCAATACTTTCTATCTTTTTTGTTTGTTTGTTTGGTAATTGCCATTCTAACAGGTGTGAGGTGATAGTTCATTATGGTTTTGATTCACATTTCTTAAATGATTAGTGATGTTGAGCCTTTCAAAATACCCTTGTTGGCCATGTATATGTCTTAGGCAAAATGTCAATTCTAGTTTTTTCCCATTTTTAAATTACGTTTTTTTTTTTTTAAATTTGTTTTTGGTGTTGAATTCCTCATATATTTTGGATATTAATTTCTAATCAGATGTATGGTTTTAAAATATTTTCTCCTGTGTAGCCGCTTTGTTGATTGTTTCCTTTGATGTGCAGAAACTTTTGGTTTGATGTCATCTCACTTTTCAATTTTATTCTTGTTTCCAGTGCTTTTGGGGTCCTATCCAAAAATTCTTTGCCTAGACAAGTGTCATGAAGATTTCTCCCTATGTTTTATAGTTTCGGGTCTTACATATAAATATTCGAGCCATGTTGACTTGATTTTTGTATGTAGTGTGAGGTGAGGTTCTATTTTGTTTTCCATGTTGATTTCCAGTTTTCCCATCACCATTCATTAAACAGATCTTACTTTCTCCATTATGTGTTTTTGGCATCTTTACAGAAAATCAGTTGACTGTAATGTATGGATTTATTTCTGGGCCCCCTCTTCTGTTCTCTCTTCTGTTGGATGGAATGATCCATATATGTCTGCTAGGTCTATTTGGTCTAAAGTGAAATTCAAGTCCAGTGTTTCCTTGTTGACTTTCTGTCTGGATGATCTGTCCGTAGTTCAAAGTGGGGTTTTGAATTCCCCTCGTTATTTTTTTATTGCAGTCAATCTCTCCATCAGATATCTTAATATTTGTTTTATATATTAACTGTTCCAATGTTGGGTGCATATGTGTTTATAATTGTTATATCTTCTTGATCAGTTGACCACTTTTATCATGAATGAATAACCTTCTTTGTTTCATTTTATCAAGTTATACTTAAGGTATTTTATTAGTCTGTTCTTACACTGCTAATGAAGACATACCTAAGATAGGGTAATTTATAAAGAAAAAGAGGTTTGATGGACTCATAGTTCCACTTGGCTTGGGAGGCCTCACAGATCTCCTAAGACTTACTTGCTGTGATGAGAACAGCACAGGAAAAATCTGCCCCCATGATTCAGTTACCTCCCACTAGGTCCCTCCCACAACATGTGGGAATTACAGGAACTACAGTTGAAGATGAGATGTGGGTGGGGACATAACCAAACCATATCAAGAATATATTTTATCAGATGTAAATGTAGCTACCCTTGCTTTCCTGTGGTTTCTGTTTGCATGAAATATCTTTTCCCACCCTTTTCCTTTCAATCTTTGTTTTCTTAAAGACAAATTGGGTCTTTTAAAGGCAGCTAGGTAACTATACAGTATAGGTGGGTCTTTCTAATCATGCAGGGACTCTGTGTTTTGATTAGAGAAATTAATCTACTTGTATTCATGGTAATTATTGATAGGTAAGAATTTACCACTGCCACTTTAAACATTGTTTTCTGGTTGTTTTGAAGATCCTTTTTTTCCTTTCTTCTATGGTTGTCTTTCTGATTTGGTGATTTTTTCTAGTGGTATGCTTTGATTCCTTATTTTACGTATTTTTTGTGTTTGCCATAGGTTTTTGTTTTGTGGTTACCATGAGTCGTACATAGAACATCTTATAAAATGCAATTTTAAGCTAATAATTTTGATTAAATTAAAAACTATACTTTTACTCCATATCCCCCTTCTCCCAATTTTTTTTTTTGGTGTCACAATTTACATCTTCTTGTATCGTTTTCCCTTAACAAATTATTGTAGCTATTAATATGTTTAATGGTTTTACCTGTTTACCTTCACACTACAAATGTAAGTTTTTCTATATCACCATTATGGCATTACAGTAATCTGAATTTGTGTCCTTACTTTTCTGGTGAGCTTTATAACATCCCATGAGTTTGTTACTTATTAGTATCATTTTATTTCAACATGAAGAATTCCCTTTAGCATTTTATGTAAGATATGTCTGGTGGTGAGGAACTCTCCCAACTTTTGTTTGTCTTGGAAAGTCTTTATCTCTTCTTCATTTCTAAGATTCAGTTTTCTGGATCAAGTATCCTTGGTTGGCATATTTTTTTTCCTTAAGCATTTTGAATGTATTATACCACTTTTGCCCAGTTTGTAAGGTGCCTACTGACAAGTCCACTGCTAGCTTTAATGGAACTCCCTTAAATGATATGCTGCTTTTCTCTAACTGTTTTCAGTATGCTCTTTTTCCTTGTGATTCTTGACAATTTCATTATAATTTGTCTTGGTGTAGTCTTATTTGAATAGAATCTGATTGGAGGCCTTTGACCTTTCCATACCTGCATATTTATGTATTTCTCAAGATGTGGAAAATTTTCTTCAATTATTACATTAAATTTTTTGGCCTTCTTCTTCCTGAATTCTCATGTTCAAAAATATACTCTTGATGCTGTCTCATGAATCCTGTAAGCTTTCTTCATTTTATATTCTTTTGATCTCCTCTGACTCTATATTTTCAAATAACCTGTTTTTAAGTTCACAGATTCTTTCTTCTGCTTCATCCACTCTTCTGTTGATGTTCTGTATTGCATTTCTCACTGTATCTGTTATTTTTTAGCCGTGGAGATTGTATTTTAAGAAATCAATCCAAGTGTGGTGGCATGTGTCTGTAGTGTCAGCTGCTCAAGAGGCTGAGGTGGGTTGATAATTTGAAAACAGAAGGTCAAATCCAGCCTGAGCAGCATAGTAAGACCCTGTCTTTAAAGAAACAATAATAATAATTTCAATCTTTCTGTTAAATTTCTCATTTTGGTCATGTATTTGATCTTAATGAATTGTTTCTCTGTATTCCTGAAGCTCATTGAGCTTCTCTAAAATAGTTATTTTGAACTATATGTCAGGCAGTTTGTGTGTCTCCATCTTATTAAGGTCATCTGTGGTAAAATTCTTGTGTTCCTTTGGAGATATTTCTCCTTTTTTTTTTTTTTTCATGTTTCTTGTTGCCTTATGCTGACAGTTGAATATTTGGTGGAGGAGTCACCTCTTTCAGACTTTATAGGTTGGTTTCCTGATGGAAAAACTTTTTCCTATGGTAGAGTGCATGAGTGCTTGCTGGGTGAGGTGCCACAGTTCTGGCAGTAGCGAGGGTGCATCTTTATAGCTGCTTTGTGGCACTGACAACTGAAGTTGATATCAGTAAATATTTACGAGATCCTCAGTGGCCTGAATGTCTGCATTGGCTGCAAGGGTTGTTGGAATCTTCAGTGGCAATGACTGCTAAGATTCTCCTGATCTCTTTTTCTCCCTCTGGGGAAGCTGTGGCTAAGTGGATTCTTGTTGACAGTGAGTCTGGTTTGTGAGCCTGCTCATGGTTGTAGTGGTACCCATGTCCAATGAGTGGTACCCATGAAGCAGCCATGGAACCGAGGCTTAAAGTACAGGCATGTATTGAAGGACTTCAGTTCAGAGATCCAGGTTGGAAATGGCACAGGTGTGTGGGGCACAGTCAATTCTCCTACCATGTTGGCAACAGTATGTGACAAACAGGGTTTTTTGAAGCAGTCAGAGAGCCAAGAATGAGAGAATAGGTGTTTGCAGTTACACCAGTTCTGGGGTAAAGGCAAGGCCTACTTCTCTATGTAGCTTAGCCCAATCCTGGAACACAGACATGCACAGTGAGAGCTTGGGTCCAGGCCCAGAGTGTGAACTAACTCACTACAAGGATGACTGTGGTGCCTGAGACATGGGTGTGTATAGTTACATAGCCTGAGTCTGGTGGACACTCACAAGAAAGCTGCTGCTCAGGCTTCAAGACACATGTAGGTTTGGGAGAAATGGCAGCTCCTTTATCACAGTGGCTTAATAGTAAGGTTATGGGGAATGCAGCTGCATCTCTCTTTCTGTGACTCCCTGGCAGTAACCGGTTGGTTACCTCAGTGGCAAAGCATTCTAATGTCCTCTGTGGAGCAGGCCACTGGGGACTATGATAGTTCCTGCTGCATGGCTGATACTGGTAACCTGTGCTTTTTTCCTTTGTTCCTAGCCATCTCCTGGTGTCTCAGGTATGCTATTCTTACCAGTGATCCTTTGTATCCTTTCTATTTAGATATTATCTGTGTTGCTTCATTGTGTTGCTGAAGATTGTGTAACAGGCCCTTGAGCCCTGCTAGGGCTTTTTTGATTTGTAAATTGCTGTCTATATTTAATTTTTGGCAGGGAAGATGAAGACTGGTATTTCCTACTCCAGTCTCACGGTGGTGTCACTTCTCAATCTAGCCATCTTTTTAACTTGTGTGCCCCCTCTTCTTTGGTTTTCTAGTTTGTACTTGTATGATTATTGTAAAAAGCTTTAATTTAACCCTGTTACTTTAATCCTGTATCATCTGTAATTTATTGTCACAATTGTCACACAAGGAAAGTGTTCTTTCTTATTTTATGCTTTCTGATTTTTATTGTCTCCTGTATTTCTATTCAATTTTCTATTGTTATTTGGACTATTTTGTTGGCCTTTATTATTATTCTACATTGATTTAGAAGGAAGAAATCTTATTTTTAACGCCATAAGTGGTGAATTAAAGTTTTCCAAAAATGTTTATATATGGTCATGAATAAACACCCATAGCATGACTTTTGTTTCAAATTATGAGTTAGGAAATAGAGCACATTTATTTCTTATTTTTTGATCTGGTTCCCTAACTTTCCCTATACTTCATCAGTTTATTCTGGAGCAATGAATTATTTCATTTAGAAATGCAATTTTTCAAGGTAAAACTGTTTTCCAAACACGTTTCAAGTATTACTTATGTTTACTTTATCCACCTTTCTTCCATGAGCAGTTAGTTCTTTTATTCAGTTGTCCTTTGTGCTTTGTCTCATTCCTTAATAGTTAATTGCGACCATTATTTGAGTGCTTATCAATTACCATTCTAAATATTATATGCATTAACTTATTTAATCTTTACAATACTTTTATAAGAATAGTATAGTAATCGTCATTGAACAGATGAGAAAATTGTGGATTAGAAGGGTTAAATAAGTTGTATAATGTCTTGAAGCTATTCATGAAATCAAAACTTAGCTCAGTCTGAATCTAAAGCCTCTATAGTCTCTGAACTGGATTACTTTTGCCTACCACCCTAAGTGACACTTGGCAATGTCAGGAGACATTTTGGTTATGATAATTGAGGGACTTGGGATGTGCTCCTGGCATAAGATGGGTAGAGTTCAGAGATGCGAACTGAACATCTTACCATATACAGGGCAGGTTTCCACAATAAAGAGTCATCTTGTCCCACATGTAATATTTTTTATCATTATTTCTTTTAGCTGTCTTCATCATTACAATATGTACTATTTATTTCATCCAAAGCATATGTTGTTTTGACATTGGCTCTTCATTTAATACCTATTAGATTAGTTGAATTGTTGTTTTAACACCTCCCAATAATAAAGAAGAAATATAGGCCCACGCATTTTCACTGTTAAATTCTACCAAGTATTTAAGAATGAATTAATACCATTTCATCACAATCTTTTTGAGACAGTAAAAAAGAAGAGAATTCCCCATATGTTTTAGGAGGCCATATATAGTCTATAGACTACATGATTTATAGCCCATAAGAGGTGATACATATATATGTGTATATATACATATACACATATATGTAATATATAATATAGTCTATATAGTATATCTTCAAAAAAAGTTATGCAATTGAATTTATATATATATGAAAAGCATACATTTTGACAAAGTAGGATTTACTACTGAAATGTAAAGTTATTTCAGCAATCAAAAATGAACCAAAGTAATTTACCATATAGACTACAGAAGAAAAATTATTATCATCCTAATTGATGAGAAAAAGCATTAGACAAAATTCAAAAGTCATTCATGATAGAAACTCTTAAAGAGTAGGGGGCAACTTCCTTAAGCTTATAAAAGGCATGAATAAAACCTCCAGCTAACATATTTGATGGTGACAGACTCAGTAGATTTTCCTTAAGACTGAGAACAAAGCAAGCATGTCTGTGTTACCACTCCTATATAAAGTCAGACTGGCAGCCTTCGCAAGTGCACTGAGGAAAGAAAAAGAAATAATATGTGTACAGAGTGAAAAGGAAGAAAAATAATTGCCTCTCTTTAATAATTATTAATGTACAAAATCCCAAGAAATCTGAAAAAAGATCCTACAACTAATAAAATGAGGTTAGTGAGGTTTCAGGATACCAAATCAATGTACAAAAATCTTTCTTTTATACAGGAAATGAACAATTGGATTTTGGATTTTATTCTCAAAGTAACATTTACACTCTTGTACACATACAGAAGAAATCCTTGGTAGGATTTGTATGCTGAAAACCATAAGACAGTAATAAAAAGGAATCAATAAAGACATAAATAAGTGGAGACATATACTGTGCCCATGAATTGAAGATTCAATATTGTTAAGACATTGGTTGTCTGTAAATTGGTGTATGTATTTAATAAGTTCTCAGTCAAAATCCCAGCAGGCTGTTAATTTTTTGTTGTTGTTTTTTGTTTTTTTGTTTTTTTGAGACAGAGTTTCACTCTTGCTGCCCAGGCTGGAGTGCAGTGGTGCCATCTTGGCTCACTGCAACCTCCGTCTCCTGGGTTCAAGTGATTCTCCTGCCTCAGCCTCCTGAGTAACTGGAATTACAGATATGTGCCACCACATCTGGCTAATTTTGTATTGTTAGCAGAGACGGGGTTTCTTCATGTTGGTCAGGCTGGTCTCAGACTCCTAACCTCAGGTGATCTGCCCGCCTTGGCCTCCCAAAATGCTGGGATTACAGGCATGAGCCACCGTGACTGGCTGGCTGTTAAAATTTTTATAGAGAGGGAGAAGTAGTAGAATAGTACACTGTTTTGAAGAGAAGAACATGGAGAACTCTTACTACCTGAGTTCAAGACAGTATAAAGCTACAGTAATTACTACAGTGTCACATTGGTGATAAGGTATAGTGTTAGATCAATGGAACAGACTAGAGATGTCAGAAATGGACCTGCACACATTTGGTCAATTGATTTATGATGAAGGTACAAAGGCAATTCAAAAGGGGAAGTGTAGTATTTTTAATGAATGGTGTGGTGCTGGAACAATTGGACGTGCCTTTGAAAATTAGTTTCTAATTAATTACTCAATTGTAATTTAATAATTATAGATGAACCTTAAACTTTACACCCTCTATAAAACAACATCTAAATGGATCATAGGCCAAATTGTAATACCCCAAGGTATAAAATTTCCATATGAAAACATAGGAGAAAATATTATTGGCCTCGAGTGAGGCAAGTAATTCTTATGATAGCAAAGCTATGATCTATAAAAGGCAAAAAATGACTTCATCAAATTCGACTTTTTGGAAGTGAAAACCTTTGGTTCTCTGAAAGAGATTGTTATAAAAACGAAAACACTAGCCACAGACTGGGATGAAATAGTTGCAAATTTCATATCTGACAAAGGGTTTGTATATGGAATACACAAATATGTCCCCAAACTCAACAATAAACAACTCATTAAATAAATGGGCAAAAGATATGCAGATACTTTGCTAAAGAAAATATATGGATCTCAAATAAGCACATACGGAGATACTCAATGTTATTAGTCCTCAGATGAATACAAATTGAAGCCATGTTGAGATGCTATTTTGTGTATATTAGAAGAATGAAAATAAAGAAGAACTGATGATACCCAGTGCTTGCAAAGATGCAGAGCAACTGAAACTCTCATACATTGCTGCTGGAAATGTAAAATTTTACAACTACTTTCAAAGAAGTTTGATAGTTCCTCATGAAGTTAAAGATATATGTATCATAAGACCTAGAAATCACACTCTAATAGATAATCACCCAAGAAAAATAAAAACAAATATACTCAAAATCCTGTATGTGAATGTTTATAAAAGCTTTGTCCATAATATTGCCAAACAATGTCAGTGTAGTAAGTGGTGAATGAAATCTTTTTAATGTTCATACAATGCAGTACTGTTCAGCAATAAAAACTAGGTAATAATTGATACATGCCACAATGTAGATGAATATCCGGTGCATTGTGCCAAGTGAAATAATACAGGCTCAAAAGAATATATACTGTATAATTCCATTTATATGACATTCTGGAATACACAAAACGTGAGGGACTAAAATGGACCAGTGCTGCAGAGCGTTGTTGGTAGGAAAAGTGTTTGTCTATGAAGTGGTAATGTGGAATTTTGAGGCATGATGGAATTGTCCTGTATCTTGACTGTGGTGATTAATACATGACTACGCATTTGTTGTAACATAGAAACATACGCCAAAAGAGATAATTTTAGTATATGCAAATTAAAAAATATATATATTTTTGAGACAGGGTCTCATTCTGTTAACCAGGCTGGAGTGCAGTGATGCATCTTGGTTCACTGCAACCTCTGTTTCCCAGGCTCAAGCGATTCTCCTACCTTAGCCTCAGCCTCTCAAGTAGCTGGGACTACAGGCACATGCCACCATGCCTGATTCACTTTTGTATTTTTTTGTACAGATGGGGTTTTCCACATTGACTAGGCTGGTCTCGAACTTCTAAGCTCAAAGCAATCTGCCTGTCTTGGCCTGTCAATGTGCTGGGATTACAGGTGTGAGCCACCGTGCCCAGCCAAACTGTTTTAAAATAGACAACTAAGCATTACTTTATGTTCATCAACTTGTATATACTTTTTAATAAATATGCTTATTGATGCCTAGAAGTCATTCATTATAAGAAGAAATATGTACTATTAAGGGAGAAAAAAACACCAATTAAACCATAACATTCCCAAGAATTATACATGTATCCTGATTTCACAGTTGTCATGATGTGAAAAAACATGAGCACTCTTTTTTTTTTTTTTTAATCAGGTAATTTTTCATTTTAATGGTTCTGCATTGTTTTCTTCTTCTTTTTTTAAATTTATTTTTTATTATTATTATACCTTAAGTTCTAGGGTACATGTGCATAATGTGCAGGTTTGTTACATATGTATACTTGTGCCATGTTGCTATGCTGCACCCATCAACTCGTCAGCACCCATCAACTCGTCATTTACATCAGGTATAACTCCCAGTGCAATCCCTCCCCCGTAACCCCTCCCCAGGATAGGCCCCGGTGTGTGATGTTCCCCTTCTCGAGTCCAAGTGATCTCATTGTTCAGTTCCCACCTATGAGTGAGAACATGCGGTGTTTGGTTTTCTGTTCTTGTGATAGTTTGCTAAGAATGATGGTTTCCAGCTGCATCCATGTCCCTACAAAGGACACAAACTCATCCTTTTTTATAGCTGCATAGTATTCCATGGTGTATATATGCCACATTTTCTTAATCCAGTCTGTCACTGATGGACATTTGGGTTGATTCCAAGTCTTTGCTATTGTGAATAGTGCCGCAATAAACATACGTGTGCATGTGTCTTTATAGCAGCATGATTTATAATCCTTTGGGTATATCCCCAGTAATGGGATGGCTGGGTCATATGGTACATCTAGTTCTAGATCCTTGAGGAATCGCCATACTGTTTTCCATAATGGTTGAACTAGTTTACAATCCCACCAAC
>NC_037674.1:29897784-29940476 GCF_003255815.1 Theropithecus gelada | reverse complement strand
ATTAAACTAAAGAGCTTCTGCACAGCAAAAGAAACTACCATCAGAGTGAACAGGCAACCTACAGAATGGGAGAAAATTTTTGCAATCTACTCATCTGACAAAGAGCACTCTTAAATATATATTATTTAACCTTAACAAATTGGAATTGAGTCTCGATCATATCACATGTCCTAGTTTTTAATTCTAAAAATCACATTCCAGAAGCCTGAACCAGAGAGAGAAGTGATCAGTGGAGGCCTGGGGAGTCAAGAGCAAAGAGGCAGCTATTTCAAACAAAGGACTTGAGTGTAAACACAGGTAATATCAGGGGAGGGCAGTGTCTTGCCTGTGTGCCCAAGAATTCTCTGAAGTAGGTGGAATTCAACATTTATCCAAGGATATTCCCTGAGTCAGGTATAAGTATGATCATTTATTCTTTGAGTATAAATATTAAAGCTGCTATATTAGTCTCTAAAGGGGCTAGCTAGTATAGTTGTATCTTTATGTAGATAAATTAAAAGGAGAAAATCTTGTTTCAAGCATTGTTTTTAAAAAAGACCAAATAAAAGACATTAAGCTAGAACTGTCATTTATAAATGTGCCTCATTTCAGGTAAATTCACGATATAAATTATCCTACAAGTAGATAAATTAGAGCAGGTTGTAATGGGGACATCTGATTACTTATCTTAATGCATTCAAATTCCTTCGAATAGCAAATACTCCACTCTGGGTTTAAATACTTTGTGTTTGCTAAATTTGATTTACATGTGTATCTTTAAAGACCTGTAATGTGAGGTTTATCCATAGATGAGTAACAGAGCTTTGCCTTTGTGTGTTTTATCTAGAATAAGATGAATAAATTGCTACCCATATTAGTGCAGCACTCAATTGACAGAGATCACTGGAAACCTTAGGGTGACTACTAATTTGGATAAGTAAATATAACAGGCTTTGTTCTGAAGACAACAGGAATACTTGTGCTTTGAGAGGAAAACAGAGTCTACAGAATTTATAATCATTTCAAAATTAGCACCTGTACTTTATGATAGTAATAAATAGACTTAATTCACCCTGCCACTATTAGCCTTTGATATATATTGTATACATTTGTAAAGGACAGAATAATTGGATGCCATTAAACATGTCAGGGAAAAAATACCTTGCTCAATTTAAAGTGATCAATGCAAATCCTAACTGCCTTTTACTCAAATGTATCATGCATTATGACATTAATGTGCTCCTAAAGAGCTTAAGTCAATGTTCTGTAAAATATTTATTACATAAATCTAGAATGAATTTTTCAAGTAATTGATGGAAACTTTTACAATGTAAGATTTTAACCATGTTGCGTGTTGAATTTTGTTCATGGGGCTAAACAGTATTTAGTAATATATAGGTAGATACATTAGTTCTTCCTTATTTTCCTCGTCATTACAATATATACTGGTTTCCATGAACGCAATACCTGTGGAATGAATTTTAACATTGGAGCTGTTTTTTTAACTTTTGTTTTAGATTCAGGGGTTCATGTCCAGGTTTATTATATAGGTAAATTGTATGTCATGGGGGTTTTGGTGTAGAGATTATTTTGTCACCCAGGTAGTAAGCTTAGTACGTGACAGATACTTTTTCTTATCTTTTCCCTCCTCCTACCCTCAAGTAGGCCACAGTGTCTGTTGTGGCCCCCTTAGTGTCCTTGTGTCCTCATCGTTTAGTTTCCACTTGTAAGTGATTAGTATTTGATTTTCTATTCCTGTGTTAGTTTGCTTCGGATAATGGCCTCCAGTTCCATCCATGTCACTGTGAAGGACATGATCTTATTCTTTTTATGGCTGCATAGTATTCCACAGTGTATAGGTACCACATTTTCTTTATCTGATGTACTGTTGATGGCATTTAGGTTGGTTCCATGTGTTTGCTATTGTGAATAGTGCTGCAGTGGACATATATGTGCATATGTGTTTATGGTAGAATGCTTGATATTCCTTTGGCCATGTACTCGGTATTGGGATTGCTTACTCAAATGGTAATTCTGTTTCTTGTCCTTTGAGGAATCACCACACTGCTTTCCATAATAGTTGAACTAATTTACATTCCCGCCAGCAGTGTATAAACATTTTTCTTCACAACCTTGCCAGCATCTGTTGTGTGAGTTTTTAATAATAGCCATTCTGACATCTAAACTTTTAATGAGATGTTAGAACCAGATAAGAAGAAGACTATTACATATGGTCAAAAGAGCCTGGAGGTTTTATTCCTAACTAATGAGATGATGTTGCATAAATGAAATAAAAAGGCAGAAGATACAATACAGTGCTGCATGTGCTCAATATACATCCATTTATTAAAGCATATGCCAGAGGATCGCATCACACTATGCATTTAGAGAAGTCATTAACAAAGCAATGGCCTAACAGTTTAACATGAATTAGCCAACATCACTGGTCTGTGATTTCACACTCACTCAGTAGCAGAATGGTTCTGACAGTCATGATACGAAGCACTTCTGTACTTAACATATTAGATCAGCCTGTTCACAAAGTACAGTCATTATAACAGGCTCTTGCTTCTGTAAGTAGTCCACTAACAGTTATGACCATAAGTTATAATTACAAAGTACTGTTTTACAGCCATATATGTTGGCATAGACGCTATCAAATCATAAAAATACAGAAAATGCAAATATTCATAAACTTTTATATTCAAAAACCGACTTAGCTATATTTAGGTACCAAGCTGTATTATATTATTCTCCTACTGCATTTGATGCATTTGGGGCGTATAAATACAAATTACAAAATTGTAAGCAATTTCTTCTGACTTAATTTTACTATTTTTTCACTAAATGGATGAAAGCATGACTTTTGGCATCAGTACAATATATAGGAATATTGCATTCAATACTAATCATTGAATATTTTTAAAAAGAAAGCATTGAACTGATTATAGAGTCATAACTGTCAGACGGAAGATATTAACAAGATAGTTACTTACAGGTATTTTTCAATGAACCTTCCATCCCATTTCTAACCCATTAACCCAATGACTTTTTAAAGAATGAAATATGGTAAAGCTAAGACATAACAGTATATGACAAATGCATTAACTTACCATTTTTACAAAGGTGATGTGACCTTGGCAGTTTTAAAGAACAAAGTTTTTTGTCAATATATATCAAACATTGTTAACAAACTCTAGCATTGCTTTGTGTAAGTCTGCTTTAACAGCATTTCTTCACAGTGATATTTCAGAAAGGTTGGAAACCGGTCAGCAGAAAATATTTCCCACCTTTTCTATTTTAATTTGTATGCAAAAATCACAATATATCTGCAACTATAAAATTACAAATGCTTTCTAGAAGTGACTGCATTTCTAGTTATGGTAGAAAAGGGTATTTGTAAGACATCTATAATGAGGTAAGTAAATAAAATGGAAATTGAGTAATAAATGTTTTCTGATCTATGGGCAATATAAACTAATTTAACAAAGACAACTGATGGGCGAACCCAAAAGACTAGTTTTTAAAATTATGTTTCGTGAATGTGAAATAGGTAAAGAAACAAAATAAACATGTTAAAAGGTGTTCTTGATATTTCACTTTACATCATAATTTTGGCACTTCATTGGAACACTTATTTCCCAAAGACCAGAATTGATATAAAAGTTCAGCAGGTTTTTTTTTACATACCTTGTAGACATTGTACATGAGTACTGGCAAACATTGAAATGTAGTGAAATAAACATTCCCATGTATATGCACATGCATGCAGTAGTCAAACAATTATAGTTATGAATTTAGCTTGCAGTGTTTGTTTCAAGCACTCTCTTCAGGAGATCTTGTTTCAGATTTAAGTCTTACAAATTCTTTAGCCACATCATCACTGGTCCTCTGAGAGAGTATTCTAAGGATAGTCAAACCAGTTTCATCCATAAAGATATTTTTCAGAAGAGGATACCATGCCCCATAGCTTCCCTTTTCTGCTATGTTCTGTAGCTGAATGACTGTCATTCCGATAATTCGATCTTCTCTGGCAAAGCAGTAATCCTTAACTGAGAGATGAAGTTCATAAGCCCCTGGTCGATTTTCCTTTCCCAGAATGCTGTGTGGATTAAAAATACAAATTTTGAGCAAAAATTTTACTTCCACTAAGCATCAATACGGTTCTCAAATACTGCTGAAAATTGTATACAATTGGATCTGATTATTATGTTGGCAAATAGAATATCACTGTATTGTAACCCTTTAAATTTGACTTAGAAGGCTAATTTTAAAATTACTTTTTCCCTAGACAAAAAATGGGAATTAATCAGTAGAGGCAGGGTCTCCTGATTGCAGGTACAGTGGAGTTGGACAAGAGTCATGGGGGCTAGGCCAGGGTAATGGGTACCTCTTGGTAGAATTTCTATGCCATGTCAATATCAGTTACTACTATCACTTTACCTCCAAATCCTGAATAAGCTATTACATCTAGGAGTCTTTTCTCAGGGGAATACACTGCACAGCCCATCAAGCACTAGTCACAATATGCTAAATTGGATACAAATCTCCAGAGTAAATCAATTCCAGCAGAGCCTGGTGATTCAATGCCAATTCTTTCCTAGGGTAACAGTTAGACCTGTCAAGTGTGTGGCCTCTCCTCACAGCCACCTAAGACAGGTTGTCAGTCAACATAATAAAGAAGGCCCAGTGGTGATATAGTAGACAGTCTTCCTCCACTCCTTATTTGTGTTCCTTCTTTTTCATATTCTTGACTTTCTAATGACTGTACATCTAGCCCTCAGCAGTACCAGCTTCCAAATCCCTTCCTTTTACAGGTGACTTTTTTCTGATGAAACATTTTGCAGAGTCAAACTGTCATTTCCAGGAAACACTGGTAACTAAACTTTGTGCTTTAGGGAGTATCTGAAATAATGTGAAAGAAAATGGAAGCCTAGGGGTAAGAGTAGAAGAGCAAAATATGATGGGAACCAGATCTCTTGAATTCAAAATGCTGCCTTTACTAACAAGAAACTTTAGTTGGGTCCAGGTTTTTGTGTAAGGTGGAGAAGTAGATAGTGAAATGTTGTAAGCTAGTGTATTAGCAGGAAATGTGATCTATTAGGACCCTTTTGATAGACTAGGATACTTCAGTTTTATTAAGTGATAAGAGGATGAAATATTCAGGGCAGAGTGCTGAAACGACTACAGGAAATCATGAACAAAAAACCTGTAAGGGACTGTTTTGGTGTGTAAATCCTTAGGGCTTTGTCCTAGGCCTTGTAACTTCTCGATGTATCCATTCCTAGGTTAGAGTATTTCTTGAATTCAATGACATCCCTTGAGAGTCTGACAGCCATCTCTAAATTAATAGATTTAAAACATTTTTATCATCTTCCATCTTGGTAAATTACTATCTTCCCAACTACTTATGGCAAAAATTAGGGGTCATCCTTAATTTTATTCAGTGCCAGGTGTCTCCCACTTGCCCCCTGTGGCTCCACCCTACTTTTTGCTGTTTGCAATAGGAAAACTAGGGGTTCTCCTTGCTTCCAGTAGATTTTGGCCAAAAGGGAACCCCATGAAGAGGTTGGCAGTGAGGAGAGTGAAGTCAGAGTCTTTATTTCCCTGGCTCTTTGCCTGTGAGGCTGCCTCCAATAGGCTGTTGTCCTCCATGGAATGTCACTGCCGCTTTCAAGGCAGCTGAGGGCTGAGTATACATCAAGTTTTCACTTTCCTAATTTTAGTAATGACTCTTTCTCTACTCTTTTCAGGCATAAGCATGGTAATGGGCTGGTTACTATTAGCCCCAGGTCCCATTATTACTTACTTAAATTTCCCTACACTTAACCCCTTTGTGAATTCCTTTGTAAGTAAGCTCATTTTGATTTACTCTAAGTTGAGCGTTCTGGGGAATTTCTCTTTCATGTTCTACCTCTAGCCTATGGCAAGAATCTACTTTCCACACATGATAGAGAATCTTCCCCATCTATTTCCCTACTACAATCTAGTCAGTCACTAATAGCTATTGCCTGGACTACTGCAATAACCTTCTAACTGATCTTTACATATTTGGTCTTACCACCATATAATTATTTCTGTACACAACAAAGATGTAAATCATATTGTTCATCTCTTCATTTGAAAACCCTTCAGTGGACCACCTATTGAATTTAGAATTGCATAGCCCTGTGTGACACGGAATCTGTACCTTGACCTCCTCTCCAAAGTAACTGGATCTCACTCCTTTATCTATGACGTGCTGCTTGTTAAATATCCCCGACTTGTTCTTGCCTTAGAGTCCTTGTACTGGCTATTTCACTTGGTCTGAAATGTTCTGCTTTTCCAGGTCTGGTTGACTTTTTATTTGTACAGGTTTCAGTTTAAAAGTCACATGCTCAGGCTTCCCTGACCTCCCAGGCAAAGCAGCTAGTCATAGCACTTACCGCATACTTCTGCATATAGTATTTAATGCCGTATGACAAATATTTTGTGATTGTGTCATACATTCCTCATCTGTAGAAAGTAACTTACATGAGTGTACTGCAAAAGATTTATTCAGACACCTACTATGATACATACACCTAAAGACTATAACATTGGGTGATACATGGTAGGCACTGAACAGATATCGAATGAATCGAAGGGAACTAAAAACAGAGCCTTCTTCATTTTCCTTAGCCCTTCCCACTCCGAATCCCTCAGTAAGGTCAGCTGTACAATAACTATTGCCTAGAGGAATAAGTAAGGTGGGTTTATGACTTACAACTGAAATGTTTCATTGTATTTTGGTGACCACGTGTTGCTTTTTGTTTTTGTGCCTTGCTTTCTCTTCTTGTCTCCAAGGTTTGGTCCCAGTATACAAACTTCCACAAAGGGGCGGAACATGGCTGTGGTCTGCCAGTTTAGGTCATTAATGGCAATCACTAAAAGACGAAAGGAAGTATCACATTTTAGCAAACAAATGTGTGGAAATTTAGAGTGCATTTTAAAAAGTGATTTATGAAGTCACAAGTTAATAATACTGCCCTAACCCCAATGACAAGACACTGGACTCCAATAAAACACAATTTTCTTTCTGGAATGCACACTTGATGGAGCTTTTCAGCTTCAAGCTGTGTGACTGGTGAAAAGTTAGCTGCAATTAAAATGACATCTGTTACTAATGAAAAGTTACCGCTCTCCTCCTCTTGTAAAAACATGGTGTTGTTCATATTGAAAATTAAGATATGCTCATCAGGAAATAGATAAAATCTATAAATTTACCAGTCAATGACAATATTTTGGATTGTATGCTTTCAATATAATGTGTTGCAATCTTATAAATAATAGTTTTATTTTTTAAGTCTATTTCTAATTCATTATATATTTTTTCAATTGCTACTAATATTTTGCTCTGTGGCTATTTCATCCTATATTAAGTCAGTCACTTGTTAGATATTATAACTGTTTTTAAATTTCAGTCATCATAAAAAAATTACTAAATGAACATTCTCATGTGTAAATCCCTTTGCTCATCCTCAAGCGAAGTCTTCTAATTAAAATCACTACTGCAAAAGATTCATTAAACTTTCAAATGTTGGCAACACATTTTTCAAAAATATTTAAGGAAATTGACAGTATATAGTACTGTACATAATCTTTTGTAAAATATTTTACTTTCATGATGTAAGGATACAATGTGTAATATAATTCTGAAATATATTGGGCAACCCTGGTTTTGCTCGAAGTGACTAATATAAAAATAGAACGAGTGCATTGTGAACAAAATGTTAATTCTTTAATTTCATCTTTGAAATTACCCCTGCATTCAGGCTGCTTTTACAATATAAAACCAACAAATCGAGCCACTCATTATAAAAAACTGTAAGCCAATTGTTGGAAATCATAGAAAAAGAAGTAGGTTTTGTGAATAGTTAAGAACATACTGACTTAATATTTAAAGTACAAGTTTTCAATGAATATCATGGCACCAACCACAAAATAAATATCTGATAAAGTTAGTTTGGATGTTTAATCAGTGTATTTATGTGTTTTGAATAATGCATGCTAAATATTAGTGCCACTGATATTTGTCTATTTTAAATCAAAAGCTTGGGTTTCATTAGGAAATTTTGAGCATGCCCTAAAATAATTATGCATATTTTTTAAAACTTAAAAATGCAAGAGAAGATGCATTGCTGTTTTGATCTATCTAGACCTGAAGCATACCTTTTACAGTGACTTTATGATCGCTCGTTCCAGGGGTGGCTGTGATGTCCACATGAACAGATATCTGACCCACGGCATCTTTGGAGGAAAGACCTGAAAATAAGCAGAGGTTTACTGGCCTGAACTTTCAGACTAGTTAATAATGAACAATTTCATTCTATGCATGAGACATAAAATTACTGGAAATGAATTGTTCATTCATAGCATAATATTCACTTAGGTTTGATAGGTAAGTTTGAGGCTTAGATGTAATAATTACCCCACTGAACTAAAATTTCATTTGGTCTGCAGAAATCCTAAGACATTCTGTTACTGCTTTGATGGATCAAAGAACTTCAGTTGATTTCCTAGCCACTTAATGAAGTTATATTCATTGCTTGCACACAAGGATGCACCATTGCTTTTTATTACTTTAAGAACTTTTCTACAATGTGCCATACCAGAGCACTGGGAACAGAAAGGTAGCTTTGTTAGGGTACCTACCTTCAGGAAACTCATAGTTGGCCAGGGGAGACCCACATGTAAATAAGTTGTTGTAATATATTTGCAGGGTCTACCAATAGCATTTTAAAAAGTCAACTCTATCCTGGGAAAGATTAGTCAGGGGTTAAACTTACTGTATTGGAAAGGGCCTGTGATTTGGGTTCAGATAAACGTGAGTTCAAATCACTGTAAGCCACCACTGCTTCTATGATCCTATTTCTTAAATGAGGATAATACCAACCTCTTACTATGTTCACATTAACATATCACTTATGAACATACAACTTTTTCCCCAAACTGAAGCACATGCTCTATTTGTTACCAGGCCTTTATGTTTTAATGTAAAAATTTATCATGGAGGTCATTCCAGTTCAGTGGTAAATATTCAATGACTACATGCTTGGAAAACAAAACATTAATGTTTGACATTTAATCCATTACATGAATATATAATGTAACCATATTTCAATTGTTTTTAATTCCTTATTATAAACTATAATTATTATGCTACAAGTTTATCTACAGTATAGTTTTTAAAAGCATAGTATTCTTGTCAAAGTTATGTGGAATTTTAATTTCTACCCATAGAAATTGTAACTTTTGCAATCTCATTTGCAATATATTAGATTAATACAGATCTTATTTCATAAAAATGAAGGCTAATGCTGAAAGCCCAGAGCCAAAGATTCTGAAAGACTTTCAGTTTCTATCTTGAGAGAATAATCAGGATTTGGGCCAGAACCTTTCAAGGGAACCTGCTGAGATGAGCCAGTTCACCACAAGGGCCTCTCTCTTTGGCACAGCCATTTTGATGATAAAAGGACTGGAAGATAGAAAGTGGTCGCTTTGGACATAAGAATTTTAGAACAACCCTTCACACTAACCAAATAGACAATGACCCCTCACCACTAAAGGTCACCACTGAAGTACAAATGGAGTCATCTTTTTTCTTTCCTTCCTCCCCCATGCCAGGGAGACTACCACCAGGAGAAAGAGGTCATACCTTTATCTTTTACTCTTTGTACTACTGAAGTCATGATTATAGCCTGCTTTTGGGAGACAGGTTTCTTTTTTTTTTTTTTTTTTTTGAGACAGGGTCTTGCTCTGTTGCTGGAGTGCAGTGGTGCAATCATAGCACACTCCAGGCTCGATTTGTAGGGCTCAGGTGATTCTCCCACCTCAGCTTCCCAAGTACCTGCAACTAGAAGTGTGCACCAGCATGCCTGGGCCTCCCAAAGTGCTGGAATTGTGGGCATGAGCTGCCATGCCCAGCCGAGAATAGAGCTTTGAGCCAAAGCTTCAATGTGAGCAGAACAAAACCTTAAGAAATGAGTAATTTTCTAGCAGCACGAGTAACTAATACAGTATGAACCTGGATTGTGAGATCTGAAAATGCTGCACCTGCCCATAACATTCTAAGTAGGGCAATATGAGTTTCGGTTTGGTGTCCTTAGTTATGAAGGAAGACTTAGCTGTTTTAAGACAAGTAACATCTGAAGAAACGTGCGTAAAACCCTTAAGAGAAGGGACGCTAAACGTATACAATGTAAATTTTTCCTTTCTCAAATTGCTTATCTGCGGTCTTCCATTTATACACCCTACCTGTGTGTGTGTTTTCTAATAAGATATTGAGGGTTGCATTGATGTCAGGGGCAGAGGATTTAAAAATCTTGCTTATGTACTCAGCAGTGCCTGAATACTTTTCTGAAACCTCCTGGGTGGAAACATTTACTAGTTTCTCAAAATACATATTTCCTTTTCTAAGACAAAATTTACTCTTCAATGAGATCAAATATAATCTTGAGAACTGGCTGTGTAAGGTAGTACAACCCTGAAGTGCAATGCAGAACATAAATTTTCTGAAAATTGTGGGTTAGAAACAATGGGCTAGAAAGTATTGATTGTCATTGCTCTTATTGCTTAATAGTCATGCTATTTAGAATTTTCACTTTGGAACTACACGATTCTGCTTTCATGGCCCTATGTTTATACCGCTCTCTAGTAGTCATGCTATAGCTAGTATTATAGTTAATTACGCAGATTTTTCTCCTTAGTTGTATTCCATAACAGAATGCCTTTATTATTAATAATCCATACTTCTCATTCATACAACGCTTTGATGTGCATTACATGGACAATTAAATATTTGTTGATTAAATAGTCTGACAGTAGTTGCTTCCACAGTTTAAACAACATTAGTATCCCTCTGACCAGTTCAAATTTCAGTTACCATGGTGTATTAAATGTGTGTAATTGCATAAAGGACAAATTCACAAGATAATTATGTAGTCCACTTAATCACTATGTGGATAGCAGACAGACACCTATCATTAGTGACCAGTCTCTTCTTTCGAAGTAGGTGATTGTCGTCTGTGTGTGAACAGGTACACAGTGACCAAAGTGTGGCCACTTTGTTTCCCAGTTGTAAACCCATGCAATTATTTTACAAACCTGGATAATCAAAAGATGGAGTTGGCCGAGAAAGATGAAAGCTCAGCAAAGAAAGGAAAAGCGATAATGCTAGAGTGAAACATGCATACAATGCAAATGAGTTAATCTAAGCAATTACTGACCCTTGGAATGTTGACACTACTGCCGTTGGAAAGATTCTAGATAAGCATCCAAGCAGATTACTGAAGTTGCGCTTATTGACATAAGGGAGGAGAAAGATACAGACATCCGAGCAAAATTTACATGGAGAAAAGCTCACATTTAGGGAACTCTCAGATAGGTGATGACATAAAAAGCTGAAAGGATTACAATGCTGGTGGATTGTCATAGTCCTAAGTTTGGATCCATTTCCAACGCATAGAAAAGCTGTTCACCCCTTACTATACGACGAGAAGAAAAAGGCAAACACTGTTCAAACTACTGTTAAAAAGACTTTTACAATGAAACACTTTAATTCTCAATGTACTAAACAAATATTTTTCCTGTATTTTAAATTTCCCTGTACATTTATAATTGACATAAGAGGTTTTTTGTTTTTTGACAAAATCTTTTTAAAAGTCAGTAGAACTTTAAGATTTTCCATACGTTATCAGGATTACTTTGCAGTTTATGTCCCATTATTTTCATATTCCTGTATTACTGTGAAAAGACATATACATGTACTTCCATTGATTCATTTAATCCTTTTGATACTGAAACTCTAAAAGCTGCTTAATTCAGTCACATGTGTGTTACATTGTGCAATCTATTTTACCTCACATTTGGAAGATTTGCTTTACTACATCCTTGAATATGATGTGTACAGTGAAATTGGTCAATTGTCTATCCCAGGGTAAAAATGAAATTGAACCAAAGCATTTTGAACACAAGATATCTCAATCGACTAGTTCTTTGCCCAAAAAAGCAGCCTATATTTCCATTTCCTATGGATTTGAATATGGAAATAATCTAACATCATACCCTTTATTCAACAAAGTTTTAGTGAGCAATTCAGAAAATTTTAATGAGAGGCTATACCTATTATATAGTCTTGCTTATTCTAAATCCATAGGGATTAGACCACATCTGAAGTCACCATCTGTGTGTCTACAACGTGCCCTTTGTCACTATTATTATTAAGTCATGAATACTTCAAGAATGAATAGTGCCTTTTTGAGTACACACTGACACAGGGAAGGAAGCTCAAATAACTCATTGTCTGCTTTATTTGAACTTCTCTTCAGAACAGCAGCTTTTGAGGATTAAAAATTCCTGCTTACTGTTGTTATACCATGGGATTAATAAGCACCTTAATGGAATCTCTCACCTACCATAATTTTAGTATGCATCAACAGTCTCACACATTTAATAATGACTACTCATAGAATGCTTTTAATTGGTAATGACCTATGAAACATGATATAGAAAACACATCACAGCTTCTCAAATGACCCCTATAGGTTAACCAATTGCTTAAGTTTCTGACAAAGAAATTTGAATCTGGCCCCACAAAACAAGGAGGTAGATTATTTATGAAGGTCAACCACTCTGGCAGTATCACAATTAAATATTAGGCTCATCTGCCCCATAGCTCCTCCATTGTCAGGTCCAAGACTCTGGATTGGAATGACTTCCCTCCACATTCAGTTCTCTAAGTCATTAGGCATCATCCAAGATGGTAGATGATGAATAAATGGACAATGACTTAAGCTCTTTTTCCTCTCTCATCCCTTACAGTGCTGTCTTCCCTAGTCTTTGCTCATTATTTACATGTTATTTAATAAATATTTGGAGGAATTCATGGCAGTGATAACAATAATGGCTACAATTTTTTATTACCTATGAATGCCAGGCATTGTGCTAAGTGCTTTAGGTGTAAGATCCTGAAAGATCGTTTCACAGATGCTAATACTGAGATTCAGATGTTAGTTACCTGTTAAAGTCAATAAACAGCAAAGCTGAGATTTGACTTCAGATCTCTGACTTATAAGGTATTGTATATACTGTGCTTTGATGCTCATTGAACAGCTTCCCCCCATATCCCTCCCTCCTGCCCCTCCACTTTTTTTTTCTTTGTAACATCAAAGAGGAAAAAGCAAACTTTGGGCTGGTTTAGTTTTAATGGCATTTAAAACATTGCTACACTAAAAGACAGGACATGGAACAAAAGATTTAAAAAATCACTAATATAGCACCTAGATATCTTAAGATTTTCTGTCATTTATTTTGCATTTTCACTTATTATATACTAAACTCTACAGTCACATGTCACTTAATGATGGCTATAAATTCTGAAAAACGTGTTAGGTGATTTCTTCATTGTGCGAACATCATCGAGTGTGCCTATACAAATCTAGGTGGTATAGCCTATGAGACTTCTAAATGGTAGGGTACAGCTTATTGTTCCTAGGCTACAAACCTTTACAGTATGTTCCTGTACTGAATAGTGTAGGCAGTTGTAACACCTGTATTTGTGTATCTAAACATAGCTAGACATAGAGAAGGTACAGTATAAAACATAAAAACAAGACACCTAAATTAAGCTCTTACCATGAATGGGGCTTGTGGCATTGGAAGTTGCCCTGGGTGAGTCAATGCATGAGTGATGAGTGAATATCAAGACCTAAGACATTATTGGACACCCTGCAGCCTCTCTAGACACTTAGGCTACATTATAAAAGATCTTCTTCAATAATAAACTAACCTTTCTGTAACCTTTTACTTTGTAAACTAATTTTTTAACCTTTTGACTCTTGTAGTAACACTTAGCTTAAAACACAAACACATAGCTCAAGCTGTATAAAAACATCATCATCTTTCTTTAAAATAGAAAAAGTATTACAGAATAAGGTTATAAAGATTTTTTTTACTTAAAAGTTTTTTGTCGTTGTTGTTAAACTGTTTGCCCAGGCCTACACGGGGTCAGAATCCTCAACATCATTTTTCAGATCTTTAACTTGAGTCTTTTCTAACTGTACATAATTATATTGCTATACTCTTTATGACTGGAAGTACAGCAGGCTTATGTACACCATCATTACCACAAACATGTGTTGTGCTATTATAATCTTATGGGACCACTGTTGAAATGCAGTGCATGGTTGACTGTAACACTGGTAGATATCACAAACTCCACAGCAACTATGTAAAGACACACTTAAATTAACTTTGTTTCCTAGGATTTTCTGGACTTTAAACTTACTGCTGATTCAAACAGCTTATATTTGCTACTTTATGTTAAGTGAGTCGCCATGGCTACAGTTGGTTGAAGTGTGTTGCTGAGAAACAGATGAGAGGTTACTAAGAAATCCTTGAGGTAAGTCACCATGTTGGTTAATTATCTTTTAGAATTGCTTAGGGACATTTAGATGCCCTAACTTTAAATATTTTAGGATCAAAACATATTAAGATTGAAGAGTTTTAGGGCTAGAGGGAGGCTTGGAAATCATTTGGTCAAGTCTTTCTGTTTTAGACATAAAGAAGTTGAGGCTTAGTATTTTGAACGCTTTCCAACAAAGGGGGCAATATTAGTGGTAGGTCTTATTTTTCACTTCTGGATTCTTTCCACTGACAAACTAGCTTATCTTTTGGAATCCACAGAATAGGATAGATTGTCAAACAAGAGAAGAACTTGGGAAGTAGGTAGCATGTGGATTTGGCCAATCACTGTTACTTGTTCCCACCTGGAAAGTCACAGCAGTTGGGGGAAAAGAAACAAAACAGCTCTCAACCCCAACTAATGCCTGATAACTGTTTCAGATACATAGTCATTATATCTATGTAACTTGACCTGTCAGCATCTCTCAAATCTATTCATGCGCAACAATTACTAGCAAACATGACTATCGAGCAGAGAGAGGTAGAGATAGAAAAAGGTTCTCTCCATATGGCAGTGTGTATTCCCACCAGGCATTATAGGCAGGAGGAGACTAGGGAACAATGCATTTTGAAAGAAGAGAGCTTCAGGATGTCTTCTTCTTGGTAATCACTAAAGTAAATAAATGTAGTAATGGAAGCCGAGTTAGTTCAGATGAATGAAGTCAGTCAAGGGACTATGCATCCCCACAGCCCTGGCTTCAGACACTGCATCTATCGGTAACCAAAGGAAGTTAAGAAGACAGACCCTCTTTTTGATAGCACAACAGGGTGACTATAGTCAATAACAACTTAACTGTACATTTTAAAATAAAGAGTATAATCGGATTGTTTGTCAGTAAAAGGATAAATGCTTGAGGAGATGGATTTCACATTGCATGCCTGTATCAAAACATCTCATGTACCCACAAAAAATTTAAAAATTGGCTAAGGTTAATCCAGTTCACATACACATTGAAAAATCTATGTCTAAATAGATCTTCTCATTTGAGAATGAGTGAATATATAAAGCCCCATAAAGGGCATCTGAAACAAACATTCTATAGAACAAGAAAAAGATACTATCTTCAGAACTCAGAGGAGAAAGCTGCTCTCCAAAAACAGCATTCCTAAATAAATCATTATTTTAAAACAACAGTCATTAAAAGTACAACAAAATTTCTTGAGGTAAAAGTTTTAAATTTTTAGAAGAATTCCATTTCAGAAAAATTAGAAAAGTATAAAATACACCAGCATATATCTGGATGCAACGTTTATGGATAAAGGGCAAAATGTCTTGTATATAATATCCAAGACGAAAAGGAAGAGGATTCTGGCAACCCTGTATTTTTCCTCCTAAAATTCAGGAAAAAATGACACAGTACCTAGTTATGAGGGAGACAGTATGTGAGCATAAATTTTAATCCAGCCAGTTTTACCTCATGTGTAAATAAAACAAAAAGTCAAGCCCAGAAAAATTAATATATAATTCAGCCAATAGAGCCTAAGACCAGAGCTGTTGAGTTGTAGTGAGTGTGGGTACTGATCTATACCTGACTACTACACAAAAGTCTTCTTTCTTGTAATATAATAGCTACAGAGGGAAGTTACTATATTTTCAGGGAAATTATGGATTCAAAGAGATTCAAATTATTTGAATAGATGCTTATAGAGTCTAAAATTTGCTTTGTGCCAGCTCAAAGTCTTGGATGTTTGGGGATGTGGGTATTAGCGATGGCGCAAGTTCTATGCAATATGGTGTTAAAACAGAATAAGACACTAGTAATAATGAGAGAAAAATATTAATCCTAGCAAGAAAGCTTTTCAATTATAGCCAAAGTCTAAAAAAATAGGTCCACCACTGACCTGAGGTATTGACACTACGTAAAGTTTTATAAAAGGAAAGAGAAGAACATGAACATTATGGTATCTGATTGAGTTAAAAAGGAGAGCAGTATGACAGTGAACAACCTCTCTCCACCAAGTCCCTCTGGGGAACAACTTGTGCTATTAAAGTAGCTGGGACACCAGGATATTGGGCTGGAGTTCTTACCCTGTTTTATGTTTCTTCAAGCACTTCTGATGTTGCAATGTATAATTGTTTCTCCTACCAAAATATAAGCTCCATAAGGGAAAGATCTTTGCCCTGATCACAAATACTTAATTACTACCTAAAACAGTTCGTAGTACGTACTAGATAAATATTTGCCAAATACAGTTACACAATTCGAAAACTTAAGAATATTATTTAAAAGATAAATTGTAAATTAAACATAAACCGAGGTTATAAGCCTGGCATTTTATCATGATTTATATCTCCATTTTGATTTTTAGCTTTTTAAAAAGAAGATATTATAGAAATAGTTAAGGCCCCAAGAGTTCTCCTCCCTGGACTCTTTCTCCATTATCATGAATTCAGAAACTATTAAACTTGAAAAAAATATAATGTTTTTATACTTGGTTTATGGACCCATAAATATTTATTCATTATTCATTAATAGGTTTTAGAAGTATTAACAGTATTATGAGTATCATTGTACAGTTTTATTTCACTAGATATTGATTCTGAGATTTATCCATGTTAAATAGACAGCATTGTAATTGACTTATTTTAAACTACTGTATAGTATACCATTCATATTTCATAATTCGTGCATTCTCCTATTTATAGCAACACAATTTTAGACATTTTTTAATATGTCACCTGTTGGGATTTTGATCATTGTATTTATAAATTTGGAAATTGATATTTCTCTACAATTATTCAGCTATTCATTTATGTCTTGCTCTGAATATCAAAATCTTTTAGACGTTTTATACGTTTTGCTGCATTTGTAGATATGTTGTTTTATTATTTTAAATAGGATATTTTAGTTTAATTGGCTATTATGTAAGAAAGCTATTGATTTTGTAGTGAGTAAATCTTCTAATTGTTTTTATATAGCTCTATTTATGCTTTCTATGTAGGTAATTATGTTGTCTGCTTCCAAAATTTTTTAAAAGTCTTGTTCTAGAGATCTGCGTCAAGATAGTCGAATAGGAACAGCTCCAGCTCCCAGCCTGAGTGACACAGAAGGCAGGTGATTTCTGCATTTCCAGCTGAGGTGCTAGGTTCATCTCACTGGGGCATGTCGGACAGTGGGTGCAGCCCAACGAGCAAGAGCCAAAGCAAGGTGAGGCACAACACCTGGAAAATCGGGTCACTCCCACCCTAATAATGCACTTTTTCAAGGGTCTTAGCAAGCAGCACACCAGGAGATTATATCCCACGCCTGGCTCAGAAGGTCCCACGCCCACGGAGCCTCCCTCACTGCTAGCACAGCAGTCTGAGATCTAACTGCAAGACAGCAGCAAAACTGAGGGAGGGGCACCCGCCATTGCTGAGGCTTAAGTAGGTACACAAAGCAGCCAGGAAAGCTCGAACTGGGTGGAGCCCACCACAGCTGAAGGCGGCCTGCCTGCTTCTGTATATTCCACCTCTGGGACAGGGCATAGCAAAACAAAAGGCAGCAGAAACCTCTGCAGATTTAAATGTCCCTGTCTGACAGCTTTGAAGAGAGTAGTGGTTTTCCTAGCACGGAGTTTGAGATATGAAAACAGACTGTCTACTCAAGTGGATCCCTGACCCCCGAGTAGCCTAACTGGGAGACATCCCCCACTAGGGGCAGACTGATACCTCACACAGCTGGGTACCCCTCTGACACGAAGCTTCCAGAGGAACGATCAGACGGCAACATTTGCTGTTTAGCAATATTCACTCTTCTGCAGCCTCTGCTGCTGATACCCAGGCAAACAGGGTCTGGAGTGAACATCGAGTAAACTCCAACAGACCTGCAGCTGAGGGTCCTGTTAGAAGGAAAACTAACAAACAGAAAGGACACCCACACCAAAACCCCATCTGTACGTCACCATCATCAAAGACCAAAGGCAGATAAACCACAAAGATGGGGAAAAAGCAGTGCAGAAAAGCTGGAAATTCAAAAAATCAGAGTGCATCTCCCCCTCCAAAGAAACACAGCTCATCACCAGCAACGGAACAAAGCTGGATGGAGAATGACTTTGACGAATTGAGAGAAGAAGGCTTCAGTTGATCCAACTTGTCTGAGCTAAAGGAGGAAATACGAACCCTGCACAAAGAAACTAAAAACCTTGACAAAAGATTTGACGAATGGCTAACTAGAATAACCAAAGCAGAGAAGTCCTTAAATGACCTGATAGAGTTGAAAACCATGGCATGAGAGTTACGTGACAAATACACAAGCTTCAGTAACTGAAGATCAAATGAACGAAATGAAGTGAAGTTTAGAGGAAAAGGAGTAAAAAGAAATGAACAAAGCATCCAAGAAATATGAGACTATGTGAAAAGACCAAATCTACATCTGATTGGTGTACCTGAAAGTGACGGGGAGAATGACACCAAGTTGGAAAACAGTCTGCAGGATATTATCCAGGAGAACGTCCCCAACCTAGAAAGGCAGGCCAACATTCAAATTCAGGAAATACAGAGAATGCCACAAAGATACTCCTCG
This sequence comes from Theropithecus gelada, assembly GCF_003255815.1. Classification (NCBI taxonomy): domain Eukaryota; kingdom Metazoa; phylum Chordata; class Mammalia; order Primates; family Cercopithecidae; genus Theropithecus; species Theropithecus gelada. The sequence goes on along the minus strand of NC_037674.1, from coordinate 29,921,511 downwards.
AGAAGAGTAACTCCAAGACCCATAATTGTCAGATTCACCAAGGTTGAAATGAAGGAAAAAATCTTAAGGGCAGCTAGAGAGAAAGTTCGGGTTACCCACAAAGGGAAGCCCATTCAGACTAACAGGAGATGTCTCGGCAGAAACCCTACAAGCCAGAAGAGAGTGGGGGCCAATATTCAACATTCTTAAGGAAAAGAATTTTCAACCCAGAATTTCATATCCAGCCAAACTAAGTTTCATAAGTGAAGGAGAAATAAAATCCTTTACAGACAAGCAAGTGCTGAGAGATTTTGTCACCACCAGGCCTGCCCTACAAGAGCTCCTGAAGGAAGCACTAAACATGGAAAGGAACAACTAGTACCAGCCACTGCAAAAACATGCCAAAATGTAAAGACCATAGATGCTAGGAAGAAACCTCATCAACTAACGAGCAAAATAACCAGCTAACATCATAATGACAGGATCAAGTTCACACATAACAATATTAACCTTAAATGTAAATGGGATAAATACTCTATTTAAAAGACACAGACTGGCAAATTGGAAAAAGAGTCAAGACCCATCAGTGTGCTATATTCAGGAGACCCATGTCATTTGCAGAGACACACATAGGCTCAAAATAAAAGGATGGAGGAAGAGCTACCAAGCAAATGGAAAACAAAAAAGGCAGGGGTTGCAATGCTAGTCTCTGATAAAACAGACTTTAAACCAACACAGATCAAAAGAGACAAAGAAGGCCATTACATAATGGTAAAGGGATCAATTCAACAAGAGCTAACTATCCTAAATATATGTGCACCCAATACAGGAACACCTGGAATGATAAAGCAAGTCCTTAGAGACTTACAAAGAGACTTAGACTCCCATACAATAATAATGGGAGATTTTAACACACCACTGTCAATGCTAGACAGATCAACGAAAGTTAACAAGGATATCCAGGAATTGAACTCAGCTCTGCACCAAGCAGACCTAATAGACATCTACAGAACTCTCCACCACAAATCAACAGAATATACATTCTTCTCAGCACCACATCGCACTTATTCCAAAATTGACCACATAGTTGGAAGTAAAGCACTCCTCAGTCAATGTAAAAGAACAGAAATTATAACAAACTGTCTCTCAGACCACAGTGCAATCAAACTAGAACTCAGGATTGAGACACTCATTCAAAACCACTCAACTACATGAAAACTGAACAACCTTCTCCTGAATGACTTCTGGGTACATAACGAAATGAAGGCAGAAATAACGATGTTCTTTGAAACCAATGAGAACAAAGACACAACGTACCAGAATCTCTGGGACACATTTAAAGCAGTGTGTAGAGGGAAATTTATAGCACTAAATGCCCACAAGAGAAAGCTGGAAAGATCTAAAATTGACACCCCAACATCACAATTAAAAGAACTAGAGAAGCAAGAGCAAACACATTCAAAAGCTAGCAGAAGGCAAGAAATAACATGAGAGCAGAACTGAAGGAGACAGAGACACAAAAAACCCTCCAAAAAATCAATGAATCCAGGAGCTGGTTTTTATGAACAGATCAACAAAATTGATAGACCACTAGCAAGAATAAAGAAAAATCAAATAGATGCAATAAAAAATGATAAAGGGGATATCACCACTGACCCCACAGAAATACAAACTACCATCAGAGAATACTACAAACACCTCTACGTGAATAAAAGAGAAAATCTAGAAGAAATGGATAAATTCCTGGACACATACCCTCTCCCAACACTAAACCAGGAAGAAGTTGAATCCCTAAATAGACCAATAGGCTCTGAAATTGAGGCAATAATTAACAGCCTACCAACCAAAAAAAGTCCAGGACCAGATGGATTCACGGCTGAATTCTACCAAAGGTACAAGGAGGAGCTGGTACCATTCCTTCTGAAACTACTCCAATCAATAGAAAAAGAGGGAATCCTCCCTAACTCATTTTATGAGGCCAACATCATCTTGATACCAAAGCCTGGCAGAGACACAACAAAAAAAGAGAATTTTAGATCAATATCCCTAATGAACATCGATGCAAAAATCCTCAATAAAATACTGGCAAACTGAATCCAGCAGCACATCAAAAAGCTTATCCACCATGATCAAATGGGCTTTATTCCTGGGATGCAAGACTGGTTCAACATATGCAAATCAATAAACGTAATCCAGCATATAAACAGAACCAAAGACAAAAACCACATGATTATCTCAATAGATGCAGAAAAGGCCTTTGACAAAATTCAATAGCCCTTCATGCTAAAAACTCTCAATAAATTCGGTATTGATGGAACATATCTCAAAATAATAAGAGCTATTTATGACAACCCCACAGACACTATCATACTGAATGGGCAAAAACGAAGCATTCCCTTTGAAAACTGGCACAAGACAGGGATGCCCTCTCTCATCACTCCTATTCAACATAGTGCTGGAAGTTCTAGCCAGGGCAATCAGGCAAGAGAAAAAAATTAAGGGTATTCAGTTAGGAAAAGAAGAAGTCAAATTGTCCCTCTTTGCAGATGACATGACTGTATATTTAGAAAACCCCATCATCTCAGCCCAAAATCTCCTTAAGCTGATAAGCAACTTCAGCAAAGTCTCAGGATACAAAATCAATGTGCAAAAATCACAAGCATTCTTACACACCAGTAACAGACAAACAGAGAGCCAAATCATGAGTGAACTCCCATTCACAATTGCTTCAGATAGAATACAATACCTAGGAATCCAACTTACAAAGAATGTGAAGGACCTCTTCAAGGAGAACTACAAACCACTGCTCAGTGAAATAAAAGAGGACACAAACAAATGGAAGAACATACCATGCTCATGGATAGGAAGAATCAATATCGTGAAAATGGCCATACTACCCAAGGTAATTGATAGATTCAATGCCATCCCTATCAAGCTACCAATGAGTTTCTTCACAGAATTGGAAAAAAACTGCTTTAAAGTTCATATGGAACCAAAAAAGAGCCCGCATTGCCAAGACAATCCTAAGCAAAAAGAACAAAGCTGGAGGCATCATGCTACCTGACTTCAAACTATACTACAAGGCTACACTAACCTACACTAACCAAAACAGCATGGTACTGGTACCAAAACAGAGATATAGACCAATGGAATAGAACAGAGCCCTCAGAAATAATACCACACATCTACAGCCATCTGGATCTTTGACAAACCTGAGAAAAACAAGAAATGGGGAAAAGATTCCCTATTTATTAAATGGTGCTGGGAAAATTGGCTAGCCATAAGTAGAAAGCTGAAACTGGATCCTTTCCTTACTCCTTATACAAAAATTAATTCAAGATGGATTAGACACTTAAATGTTAGACCTAAAACCAAAAAAACACTAGAAGAAAACCTAGGTAATACCATTCAGGACATAGGCATGGGCAAGGACTTCATGTCTAAAACACCAAAACCAATGGCAAGGGCAACAAAAGCCAAAATTGACAAATGCCATCTAATGAAACTAAAGAGCTTCTGCACAGCAAAAGAAACTACCATCAGAGTGAACAGGCAACCTACAGAATGGGAGAAAATTTTTGCAATCTACTCATCTGACAAAGGGCTAATATCCAGATCCTACAAAGAACTCAAGCAAATTTACAAGAAGAAAACAACTCTATCAAAAATTGGGCAAAGGCTATGAACAGATACTTCTCAAAAGAAGACATTTATGCAGCCAACAGACACATGAAAAACATGTTCATCACTGGCCACCAGAGAAATGCAAATCAAAACCACAATGAGATAGCATCTCACACCAGTTAGAATGGGGATCATTAAAAAGTGAGGAAACAACAGGTGCTGGAGAGGATGTGGAGAAATAGGAACACTTTTATACTGTTGGTGGGACTGTAAACTAGTTCAACCATTGTGGAAGACAGTGTGGTGACTCCCCAAGGATCTAGAACTAGAAATACAATTTGACCCAGTCATCCCATTACTGGGTATATACCCAAAGGATTATAAATCATGCTGCTATAAAGACACATGCATACATATGTTTATTGCGGCACTATTCACAGTAGCACAGACTTGGAACCAACCCAAATGTCCATCAGTGACAGACTGGATTAAGAAAATGTGTCACATATACACCATGGAATACTATGCAGCCATAAAAAAGGATGAGTTCATGTCCTTTGTAGGGACATGGATGCAGCTGGAAACCATCATTCTCAGTAAACTATCTCAAGAACAGAAAACCAAACACCACATGTTCTCACTTATAGGTGGGAACTGAACAATGAGAACACTTGGACACAGGAAGGGGAACATCACACACCAGGGCCTGTTGTGGGGTTGGGGGAGGGATAGCATTAGAAGATATACTTAATGTGAATGACCAGTTAATGGGTGCAGCACACCAACATGGCACATGTATACCTATGTAACAAACCTGCACGTTGTGCACATGTACCCTACAACTTAAAGTATAAAAAAACAAAAGTCTCTTGTTCTTCAGTGGAGAGAAAAATTATCTCCTAATTTTATGTGAATATAACCTTTAAATAAAAGTGACATGGAGAGCACAAAATTAGGACCCCACTGACCTAATTCATATAAGTATAAAAATCCTAAGTGAAATACTGACAAAATGCAAGCCTTTAATCAAATAAAGCTTATTAAAACTTTTATAGTAACAAGAAAAGGTTGGTTTTAAACTATTACCCTAATAAATATATCTCAAAGTATAAAATTCAATGCTCATTCCTATTCAAAGCGTAGATTATTCATATTTGGAGGGTAGCTTTTAAATGTGATTTTTCAAAAATACCCATTTCTTTTGCAACAACAATTTCATATTCCCATGTAAGTCATTAAAAATTGCCTTTTAAAGCAAACAAAATAAGACTATGCGAAATTAGAATAAATGGAGTCAGTGAGAACACAATTATTCAATTAAATGTTCTAGGAGAAGTTTTTACTAATGGGGAAAAAGTTAAACTTGAATCATTTGATATCTGCATGTGGAAAATCTTTTGGAACTTGAAATCAAAATCAAATCACAAACTTAACAAAACATTTGTAGATCAGTCTGTCAACTGGGAAAATGTTTTGCAACAGATGTTACAGATTTCAAGAAGGTTACTCTCCTCAATGTATAAAGAAGTCATACAAACAAACTCTAAATGAAGAAATAGATAATTCACAAAAAGAAATTTAACTGGTTCATGTGGAAAATGTGTAACATTTAAATAAGGTGTCTAGTATGGCTTCTATTAGCATATATTTTAGCTTATTTTCAAAACAAATACAACCACCTAATGCTGGAGATTTTGTCAAAAATGTAACTACTTGAGTCCATGACTGATGGGAATAAAAATGAAAACTATGATTCTGGGTGGAAAGCAACTTGAGTATTACATGCTTTCTGCATATTTGAGTTTATTAATTTCAACTATGAAACTATTCAAAATATATGTGAAAGGTGGTGTTTTATAAAATTGTTTGAAAATGAGAAATAAACTTATAATTGCTGAGTAAATCATTAAATGAGATATCCATGTGATCAGTGCAACAGTTGTAAACATGATAGTTCAGAGTTAATATTATGTAAAATATTTATGTTGCAAGGTCATGTAAATGGATACATAATTGTGTATAAGCCTGATGAAACATTTAAAATAAGATTAAATTACAAAAAATATAACAAAAGCTTAATTTTTTTGAGTATTATCTTTATACTCTGTATTTTCTATTGTTTTCCAATTGCATGTTACTTTTAAAATAAAATAAATGTAGTTAGAAGATTTCAAAACGTGTGTTAAGAGAGCTTGATTTAATATTGACTAAAGCATAACAGTTATCAAGAAACTTGATAGGGGTTTCAAACGAGTATATGCATATACTTTTCCAGAAGAGTTTAAAATAGTTGAATCGTTTAGGATTCTTAAAAGTTCGTCCAGAGATTATTTCAGAAATAAGAACTCAACCAATCTATGGATGGACCTTCTCTTCTTTAGGTGTTATCTTAATCAGATTTCTTTAATGTACTGTTACTTTTCTCTTTTCTCTTCAAGCATAATTCCGCTGAAAATTGGGAGTCTCCAGTGATTTTTTTTTTAGCCAGCCATATGTGTTTTTTCAGGTCCTTGGTATTTGCTATGTCTTTGGCCTGTATGTGGTTGATTACTCTCTTGCAGTTCTTTTCTCCTGGGCTTCCCTAACTGTCTACTTCTCTGCATTACTTATTGTAGTTTCCTTTTTTTCCCTTCGTTTAGCTTTTTGTTACGTGCCATCCACTATTGTGAGCTCTTGGCTTTCCACTCTCCTTTCTCTATTCTCAAACTTGAATCGTTTTAATATTTGTACTGTTAGTCCCTCCCCGATCTTTCAATTGAACTCCATTTCTAATAGCCTAAGGAATATCCTTGCATGTTTTCATTTTAGTGGAACCTCAAAGTTAATTTTTCATATTCTGAAAATACCTCCAAGTGTTTACCTTTCCCATTTTCAACCTTGCTAATATTTTCCTACTATTCAAGCTCCAATCATTGGCAACCATGGGATTTATCTTGTTTTTATTGACCCTAACCAGTAACTAAATCATGTCCATTGTTCTTTATATAGTTTTAGTCTTTATTTTATTTAATGCAGTAGGACTAAGTTTCCCAATATACCAATTGCATCCTGTTAACCCCTTCTAAACCCAAGGGCTCTTGCTGATTTGAGTGGAAATTTTAAATTTAATCCTAAGCTTTAGAAATTGTTCTCCTATCAATTATAAATGAATTTACCTCTTATCACACTCAACAATATCCCTTTTTACAAACCTTCCTTGCACATATGCAAATACTACTCCACTTCCAAGCTCTGCCACCTCCGCATAGCTTCTCCAATCACTCCAACCAACACTACTGATGGCCACTTGTAGCTACTGTATTCTCTCCATACCATCCATTGTGTCACTTAATATGCCACTTCATTGTGTATTCCTGTGATTTTCTACAGATCAAACCTATTACATCATGAAGTTATGCCAAGATTAAAACAGGTTTAATGCTAAATTTTAAAAAATACAGTTGTCTAAAATTTTTTAATACTTACTATTGGTCAAATTGATGGAATAACTGATAGAAAAACAAAAACTGGTCATTGAAACACAAATTTTGGAGATGAAAACCAATAGTGATTCCGTGTATGTAGAAGGTACATGACAGTCTCTGGGCCATACTGCCTAGGTTTGAATCCAGGCTTCACTAAATATCAGCTGGGTGATGTTGTGCAAGTTACTTAATCTCAAATCCCACATCTGTAAAATAAGAGTTAATAGTTCTTACCTATTTCAATTGTTGTAAAGATTAAATGAGTTACCACTTGTAAAGAACTTAAAATACCTGGCATATGTAAAGTCTATTTGCTAGCTATTATTTTGGTGATTGTTCATTAAAACATCGAACTATTCATCTCTGTTTACCTAGCAGTTTCTATAAACCTGTCTTACAGAAACACTTGCACAAATACACAAAGACACATATGGCTAACATTTTTAGAGGTGGGTGGATCACCTGAGGTCAGGAGTTTGAGACCAGCCTGGCCAACATCGTGAAATCATGCCTCTACTAAAAATACAGAAAATTAGCCAGGCATGGTGCAATTCCAGCTACTCAGGAGGCAGAGGCAGGAGAACTGCTTGAACCTGGAAGGCAGAGGTTGCAGTGAGCCAAGATCACGCCTCTGCACTCCTGCCTGGGTGACAGAGCAAGACTCTGTCTCAAAAAAAAAAAAAAAAAAAAAAAAAGCTAAAGACAACCAATATATCTATTAGTGGTAAAATAGTGAGTACCTCATCATATATCATATGAAGATCATATGAAATACTGTGAATTCACACTAAAAAAGTGAATTCACACTAAACAGTGAAGGAACCCTTTTGTATATAAGATATGAAGATCTATTTTTAAAAAACTACAATATGCTCTGATATGGTTTGGCTGTGTCCCTACCCAAATCTCATCTTGAATTGTGGTTCCTATAATCTCCCCATGTCATGGAAGAGACCTGGTAGGAAGTAATTGAATCATGGGGCAGTTCTCCCATGCTGTTCTTATGACAGTGAGAGTTATTATGAGATCTGATGGTTTTATAAGGAGCTTTTTCCCCTTTGCTCGGCACTTCTCTTTCCTGCCACCATGTGAAGAAGCACATGTTTGCTTCCCTTTCTGCCATAATTGTAAGTTTCCTGAGGCCTCCCCAGCCATGTTGAACTGTGAGTCAATTAAACCTTTTTCCTTTGTCAATTACCCAGTCTCAGATATGTCTTTATTAACAGCATGAGACTGGACAATTACATGCATACTACTCAATTTTAGGGGGAAGAAAGAAGTATTATACATGTATGATTAAAGGTCTGGGAGAATAAACAATGCACACAGAGATGGTGTTGGCTGAGTGTATTAGCTTTGTGCTATCATACACTCTCATCTGAACTGTTTAAGAAACATCTAGCACATAATTAAAATGTTTAAACATATTAAAAAGAACCAGAAAATTTAGAACAGGAAAATATAGATGACAAGTTCAGTTCACTGATTTAAAACCTTGTGCTTTCCCTGTCTGGAGAATACATACATCACTGATGTGGCTCAGTCATTTTGACCAGGATGTTATCCACCCTGCCAAGCAGCTATCATGAACAAATTGCTGAATATGTGAGCATGTGAGTGAGTAACTGAACAGTGCTGAGAGGAAAATTGGTAATGTGCATCAACGGGTAGATGAAGCACGGTCCACAGTGATCCAATAATTGGTACCGGGGTGACAGCAGAAGACAGAACTGACTTCATTCCAGTCATGAATCAAGAATGCTCACCCAGCAGAATACTCAAGCAGCAGCAGTAAAAAGCCAATAAAAAATGAAAAGAAATCAGCTTAGTTATGGACAACAATGCAAACACGTCTAAGAGATGACCACAATTATCAGCAGTAGTTCCCAGGGTTCAGAACATTTGACTAAAAACTCATTTAATACCAGAGCCTTAGAAACATTAGAAGCTAATGTTGAAACAGTAAAATGTAACTCACCATCACTTTGAAGCAGCCACTCTGCAGGAAGCAGGCATACACACAAATTAACTGTCCTACAGAAAACGCAACAGGGCTTGGTAATGTACTGCTCTGACCTTTTAAAACAAGAATTGGTCTAATCTAACGTAATTCAGCAAGGACAGTATAGCAAGATAAGGAACTGTAATGAACAGACTGAATAACATTTGTCAGAAGAGAAATAGAGAATATATATGGTTTCATTTTCCAGCAGATACAGTCAACAGAGGGTGTAATGCAATAAAAGCTCAGTGTTTTTTTTCTTCCTTAGTGTATTTTGTTTTCCATTGTGACACAGTGCTGAATAAGAATTTGGAATCTGAAATATATAAAAAATATAGACTAAAAATAAACATGATTTCTTCATTTGTTTGTTAACACATTAAACCTGCCACTTTGCTAGGTGTTGAGAAATATAAATGAAAAGGCAAAAATAAAAATGAGTGCATCATATCCTGTACCTTCAGAGAAGTGAATAAAATATATACATAAATAACTCTACTGGAAGATATTTTTGTGATCTGAAAGATTTGCATTTGAATTCTGGCTATACTACATATCTGTGCTCTGGGCAACCATTTTAGCATTCCTGAGATTCATGTTTTATTATCTTTGGAAATAAAATAATCACATTCCCTTCACAAGATCATGAGGACAAATGAGGTGACACTGGTTGAAATCACAGTAACATATTTGGTGCTTATGAATGTTAATTCCTTTATGTCATTTTGTTTAGATTTGAATAAGATGATGTATTTAATTTCTGTTAAATTAGTTTTAACAACTCATTTAATGTTTATAGTAAACTTAAATGTAAGGTTTTTTTTTTGGAAAAGATCTGGAATACATAGACATGATTTCAGTTTTTGACTTATCCGGTAATGCTACTGTCTTCCAAAAATCTTGAACTTCATCTGTTTAGTGGAGACAAACTGGCTTTTTGTTTTTTCAAATAAATGCAAGGAGAGCACGTGCCTTTTGAGGAGACCTTAAGTTATGAAATAAATACACAAAAATAAAAACTACTGTTTGTTTGATATGGTTTGGCTCTGTGTCCCCACCTAAATCTTACATTGAATTGTAATCCACAGTGTTGAGAGAGAGAACCGGTGGGAGGTGATTGGATAATGGGAACAGATTTCCCCCTTGCTGTTCTTGTGATAGTGAATGGGTTCTCAAGAGATCTGCTCCTTTGAAGTGTGTAGGACCTCCCCCTTCCCTCTGTCTCTCCTGTCTAGAATGGAAAGATGTGCTTGCTTCCCCTCTGACTTTTGCCATAATTCTAAGTTTCCTGAGGTCTCCCAGCCATGCTTTATGTACAGCTTGCATAACTCTGAGTCAATTAACCCTCTTTTCTTCATAAATTACCTGGTGGCCTCAGGTAGTTCTTTATAGCAGTGTGAGAATGAACTAATGCATTGTCTGAAGCATTAAAAAATAAAAAATGATCTCAACTTCTAAAGACTGTATTCTCTGTAAGAACTGTCACTCTAACAATCTCCTAAATTCAAACTGTGCTGAGGAACTCCCAGGTAGAAGATAGGATTAAAAATATTTTTTCTTTCTAAAAACTGTACTGAACTGACTCTGAAAAAGGGCAAATAAGCATGGGGAAATAGAGATAAGAAACAATGTTCTGAAGTTGAAATACTGGCTTCTAGTAATTTCTGTGGCCCAGTATATCCCTGTTATCTACGGTTGGTTCTCACTTGCAAACCAAGATTCTCTCACATTCTTAAAATTCATTCTACTCTTCAACTATTTGGTATCATACATCTGTCACCACCAACCGTTAGTTGCATTCATAATGCAGGATTTGTCACAGAACTAGATACCAATCCATTTAGTCAAATTTATTATTAAAAGTTTTAAAAAAGTAAATTTAGGATTTGAAGCTGATGTAAATGCCAATTTTTATTCCCACAAAACCTTCCTTGATTTCTCCACAGGAAATAGTCTCTTTATAAACCATGACTGTTTATAATTTGTTTAAAGCTTAGTATTTTCTATTTTGATTATAGTCATTTGCATACAAGCTACATAGATTTCCAATTCTGTAAATTGCAAGCTAAGGACAGAATATGTGACACATTCATCTGTGTAATTCCTGTGGCTAATGCAGCACCTTCGACTCAATATGGTCCCAGTAGTATTGGAGCACAGAAGAGGGTTTGACACCACAGGCTCTAGGGTCCAATGCCCAAGAATGAGATTGAGCTCCTAACTCAGCATGACTTTGAGCAGTTCCTTAATCTCTTTAACTCTTAGTTCTTCATTGGAAAAATGAAATAGCTTTTTCCTTTTAACAGTACCGTGAGGATTGAACAATGTGAACCACTTAGTACAGTGCATACAAATCCTCAAACATTGGTGGTTAACATTATTTCTAAGGCGTACTCGCTCTGAAACTCTGGGTTTGTGTAATGCACTTGCATAGCTCAAGTTTCTTTCTTTTTAAAAATTAAGGCTAAATGACAAATTAAGTTTGACTCCCTAGGTTTCCCTAAGAAACCCACAGATGATTCATAGGATCATATGACCTTTGAAATTATCTACTGATCAAATATGGAACACATACATTCTTAAATTTGTTTCAAAATAAATTCAAGTTATAAATTTGTTTTGCGAAATCTTGCCAAATTTGGCAAAGTTTGTCATATCATATTCTGTCATTTTCAATAAAATTCCAAGTATTAGGTCCTTGCTAGAAATCTGTGCTGAAAAGCATAATACTGATTCAACTTCAGAGAAATGTAATGTAGAATCTAAGACGACCTGTTACAATGACAAGCAATAGAATATTTGCTCACTAAATGTACTTTTCTTTTATACTTTAATAACAATAACCAATAGCCAATGACAGATTTGTTTTATTTTGCAAAGTCTTTCTCACCAGAAGTGAGAAACAGGAGTAGCCTAGCAATGTAATGTAATGGTTTTCCACACAGATGCCTTTGGCTTCTTAAAGAAGGCAGAGGCAGACAGTGCTCTACCCAGGACTGATTCAGTCATCATCCCTCAAACCTTCACTGGGCACCTATATCTCAAGCATTAAAACTTGGTTAGGATGATTCCCGATCCTCTCCACATACTGGAAACACCTGAGGAACTTTAAAACAAGAATGGGCTCCATGTCCAGACAATTACATTAGCATTTTGGAAGTAGAGCTCCAGCAGCTACATTTTTGGAAAAAAGTGCTGTAGGTGTTTTTGATATGCAGCCAAGGTTAAGAACTACAAGTATGGGGGCTCCAAAGCAAGACGAAAAAGTCTTTCTGAGAGCTTCTGAGCTCTTGAAAGGATAAGTAGACAATATCCAGCGGGATCTGTGCTATCATAGGAAACACAGGGGGCTTTGGAAGCACACAGGAGGAGCACCTCATTAAGACTGGGGATTGGCTCAGAGTGCTGGAGTAGGCTTAAAACCAATTTCAGTGATTCTACACTGCACTGTTGAAGCTACCATTCTAGGGACAATGGCTCCTCTTGGAACTCAGCTGTCTGATCCAGTTAGAACTGAATAAGCTGCCAATCAGACAAATTGGTTGCTGATTGTTTGACCTTCCCCTGGGGCCACTGTTTACCTGCTTGTGAGCTTCCGACTGCTCACTTCTCCCTCCAGCTTTACTACCCAGCAGGTCTTGTTTCTTGTCTCAGGCAGTGAATCTTAACTCCAAGCTGGGAATAAACCCCCAATGAGTTCCCTTACTGATGTAGCATCCTTTGGAGATGAGGCAATTACCCATCTCAACACAGAACAGAGCTGGTTTTTTCCCCCAGTTGTATTTTACATTTTTTTTTTTTAAGTTGCGGGGTACATGTACAGGAAGTGCAGTTTTGTTAATTAGGTAGGCCTGGGTCCAGAGCATTTATTAGGTTTTAGACTTTACATTTTAAGCATGAGGAGAACTTTATTTTGTTTGATTTCTCAAGACCTTCCTCTTCAATGTCCTGTCAGAATAATAACATCTGAACAACTCAAAGTCCTCCAGAACACTGCTGGCACAGTATTGCCCTGTGCTGGCACTGGAAAGAGGTATTCAAGTGGAAATATTATCCCACCAGAAATAAAGAGGTCTTAGGGGAACTGCTGACTGTAGAGGTGACAAGATCAGTGGGGAGTCTGACCTCACAGGGGTGGCCTCTTGTTTTCTGGAATCAATATTTAGAATTGGAGTTTTTACTGAGGAAGCAGGGGAGTTCCCCAGGAAGGTTAGCCCCTTGAGGAGACACGTATCAGTGATTCCCCAAAACTGCAACTGCCCCTCTCAAAATAAAGTGTTTACAATAAATTATGCACCTAAACTCAGAGGTGTTACAGCTCTTTTTTTTTTTTTTTTTCTTCCTCTTTCCTGGTTTAAGGAAAAAAGTAATTTCAAACTTAGTTGTGTTTCTTAATGGAAAATCTAAGTAAACTACAGGTATTAGATGCACAACTAAGTACATTTTAGTTCATCTATGCGGTAGGAAACTATGCATTCTTTTACTCATACTTTTAGAAATTTTAGATGACACGTGACAGTGTCATCAGGCCGCATTGTGATATACACAATGCGGGGACATGGATGACAACAGAGATCAACCAGTCTACTGTAGGGTGAAGAAAAGACTGACTCCATAAAACGATGGGCATGAATTCAGCTCTCACATCAACAAGCTGAGGGTGAAAGCGTCAGAGGCAGATCAAGGCCTGGAAAACCAGGTACCAGGCTTCTGAATCCAGAGAGTATCACAGGCTCTCAAGAAGTGGGAAAGAATATTTAGATATTGGTAACAAAGAGTGGGAAGGCTGCACTCAGGTAGAAAAAACAAACAAACAAAAACATGCTCAGGTGTAAGCTTTCAATAAAGTCTATCTAGACAGAAGTTCTTTGTTTCTTGGACTCTCTGTCTCCCAGACTGGAGTGCAGTGCTGTGACCTCAGCTCACTGCAACCTCTGCCTCCTGTTTCAAGTGATTCTCCTGCCTCAGCCTCCCAAGTAGCTGGGATTCCAGGTGCCTGCCACTACACCTGGCTAATTTTTGTATTTTTCTGTAGAGATGGGGGTTTCACCATATTGCCCAGGATGGTCTCAAACTCCTGGCCTCAGGTGATCTGCCTGCCTTTGCCTCCTAAAGTGTTGGGATTACAGGCATGAGCCACTGCGCCTGGCCAGTTCTTTGTATTTTTACTATCGACATGTGAATGGTTTCAGGAGTGGGAGTGCGTATAGATCCACACTGGAATGTTAAACAAGTGATTTTCTATATATGTCTAAGAATGAATGCAGTGCCACAAACAGTTCTGGCAGCAATTTAACTGTGGAATAATGAACAACCAGATAAGCATCTTTCACTATACAGAGTGTGTTCTTCAAAAGTTGCCAGTAAAGTGATTTGTGTCAAGTGTTTTTCTCATCAAGAATTGAGGTATCAATAACTTCAAAATGCATTCAATATGATTAAAAGGGAATCATACTTGACAGAATTCTAGGAAGATGTGTGCGAGATGGCAGCCTGATTTTTGGATTCTCCAAAATCCACACAGAGACACACAAAGCAACTACTTACTGAGGCCGGAAACCTGAGGAAAACATTTACCACGAGACAGGTGTCAAGGCAGCTCCTTGAATCCCAAAACTGGATAATGCCAGAAGTGCCACAAATAGCTGTGAGTTCTTTGTGTCATTGGCGTCTATGTAGAAGAGGCGCATGGGAGTGGAGGAAGGACTAAACAGATGCACTAGAGCCTCTATGAAATCTCCCCACTGACCCTACCTATCATCTTGCCTCAAGGATGAAACCTGAGTCCAGTCTCTAGACACAGAGGTCAACTTGCAGGAATACAGAAGGATATGTGGAATCACACCGTGTCCATCCTCAATCAGAAAAATCCAGGCTGTCAGAGACTCTTAAAAAGATAATAAAGTACAGAAGGGACTTGTAAATTAAAGGGACTTTAAAAGACATCACGTTAAAAGAAAATGAGCAAGAGACAACTGATGTCCAAGGATCCAATCTTGGGCATGAAAAACTATCAGGAAATGCAAAGAGGTGCTTACAACAGAAGTCACTTTGGAGGGAGGGTGGGGGTTCTGACTGATGAGACGTATGGAGGAACTTCTGGGGGTGACTGGCAAAGTTTTCTTTGATGACTTTGGTGATCCTTATACATGTTCTATGTGGCTCTTTGTTCTGTGCTGTGTGTTACAATAAAGGTTAAAATACTTAAACATAAGATCTATTGATAATCTCAAAATAAAAATTTGAGCATCCTCTAAAATATGCTCATGCTTTTAAAATGAAAATAGAATATTTAAAAGCATGTAATCTACCGATGTCTAAATATGAAAATATTCTAGCTCCTTGATGTTAGAACTATGGTGGCCACTTAAAGGCTATTTATGTCTCACTTCCATGAAAGTAAGGAGGGCACAGGTGTGTGTGTGAAAAAGGATTTTCTTCCTATTCTTGTTCTCACTCTGTCCCACTGTCAGCCCAGTGAAATGAATCTATTATTCTCAGAAAATTAGAAACAATTGTGTTAGTTACTCTGAGCAGTGTGTTAACAAGCTACTAGGGTAATTCAAGTATTTTGGAAATACAGTTATCCCCTTCTACTGCCAGGCTGCACAACTCCATGGAAACCACTCCAGGTTTGCTTTCTTTGGATGCTTCCTTGATCCTCAGAGGCCCTTGAGGAGCTCATTCCTTTTCAACTGCTTCTAATTGATGAAGAACTAGTTGCCTGTTCAGTTTATGCCAGAATAAAATGGCCAAGGGAGGAGCTGGCAAGGAGGCTAAGACTAGAGGATTGGGGAGCTGGCTGTGGGCTCACAGAGGGAGGGAAGTAAGAGGAGAGTCCAAGTCAATCCTCCCACTGTTCTCAGATGGGGCAGTGGGTGGGAGACCGGAAATCACTGCAATAGATTGCAGAGACCACGCCATGCTTATCCCCAGTACTTCCTTACCCTTGCCTGCCTCTACGTCTCCATTTTGAGGGGAAAGTTTCTTAAGTGAATGGCAGTGGCCCTAAGGATGGCACCTGGATGATTTTACTTCTTTCTTCCTGTTGCTAAATTTAGTGACAAAACTTCTTTGGAGTGGGGGACAGAGAAAGGGAGATGGATGTCTGAACCACTCAACCAGGCCCCCAAAGGGAAAAAGAATATGGATAAGGGACAGAGAATGTCTTGTACTCTTTGATCATCAGAACTTGGATACTTTTTCCTGCTGACAAAATTAATTCTTATTAGCCTATGCAAGACTCTGATGCAAGTAAGACAATTTCTATACCATTTTGCCCATATTTGGTGTCTGTCTTTTCTTCTGTGTATTGGTGACTATTCAGATCCTACCAAAGCTCCTACCCTGTTCCCCTAGGGTCCTCTCAGTCCTACCATCAAGTGCTCTGCCTCTCCTCTAAACCACAGCATTTTCCTGTAATATTCTTGTAGGTCTGGCTTATAAAAGGTTAATAGATGGTCATATGCCTGCTATATTAGACCTAGGAAATTTCTTCCTAAAAAAACAAAAGTACTCAAAACAATTACTACAAAAGCAAGAGAAGAAGTCAATCTTTCCAATGCCTCTAACTTAAGTGCCTAGATAATTATCATTCTCTTCAAGTTTACTTGCAATGGTTAGGAAGAGGTATGAGAGAAAGAAGAGTGAGGAGATCACAGCTTTTTAATGTTGTAAGTACTACTCAAGAAGAAAAGATGCAGATGTCCTTCATTTCCATAGAGGACAGAAATGTAATAGGCTTCACACAGACCCAGAGAAAATTTGTCTATATGTGGGGAAGAATTTTTCACTGTACAACCACTGAAGTAGGCTACTTAAAGGAAATTCCTAAAAACAGTGTAGACAACCATATGTTTCAGGTAGTTGGAACATTTTACTACTATAGGAACAATCGCTCTCTTGAGGCTCCTCCAGTGCCCCAGATCCATAATGAATACATACCGTTGGAAAAATCTTACTTTTGGAAACTTGGATAGTCTTACTGGAGTGAAAGAAATAGTTCTTACCATTTGTATCCACAAATAGCATAAAAATGTAACAGCGATTGCAAGCAGATACTGAAGAAATAGAGATTACACTGCAGGCTTGTAGAAGACATAAAGTCAAAGCAAAAGAAAGCAAAAAGGCATCAAATGCAGAAGAAATTGTTCAGGCTTTCTCTTTTCTTGATCTGTACCTCTGAAGCTAGCCTAAACCCTCATGTTTATTAGAAAATGTCCTGAACGTGAAATCTTGAAGCAGGGATTTGTATCCTAGTCACTAATGTGATTCTTTAATCTCTCTGAACCTCTGTTTTTCTTCATTGGTAAAACAGGAATAATATTCTCTACCTATATAGGTGTGACCACATAATATCATGAATATGGATATATTTGCTAAAGTAAATGAGCTATTACTGAAATGTATGATTATTATGAGAAATTAGGTGGGGAAAAGTAGAATATGATTAGAATAGTATTTTACTATATTATTTTACCACAGCACAATTGAGTTTTCACTTAATATTTGTTGAGCACCAGGTGCCAAGGTCATAGAAATGAACAAAACAAATACTCCTGCTGTTATTGAAGGAAAACAAACCCTTACCAAATACGTGTGTATTTGTGCCTCAGTACAATACAGCTAACATTTTCTGAGTGTCTGCTAAATGACAAGTGCATGAATGTTTTTATATCAACTCTCAGAGCTTAATCTTTTTGCTTCAATTATTTTCTGACATGGAAAAAGCCAATTTTTCTTTTAAAAAGAGGGAAAATTTAGAACGCTTAGTAAAAGTTTTAACATCAAATTAATAGAAATTGACTCCATTTTTACAACTTAGACTTTACAGTGCTTGAACTAAATCAATATAAATTGAATTCTTTTAGGAAACTTCAATACATGCCAGTGCTGCTTCCGTCAGTGTGATTGAACAGAACTTTAATCCACCCAGATCATATGTGCTGTGCCTGGATGTGCCTCTGGAGAGCATCGAACTGTCTCTGTCTACAGCCAGGTTTTCACTAAACTGTTTAAATCCCAAAGCATTATCATGGAATTTTAGAATTAAAAAAGGACCTTTAGGCTGGGCGCAGTGGCTCATGCCAGTAATCCCAGCACGTTGGGAGGCCGAGGCGGACGAACTGCCTGAGGTCAGGAGTTGGAGGCCAGTCTGGCCAACATGATGAAACCCCATGTCTACTAAAAATACACAAAAATTAGCCGGGCCTGGTGGCATGCACCTGTAATCTCAGCTAGTCAGGAGGCTGAGGCAGGGGAATTGCTTGAACCAGGGAGGTGAAGGTTGCAGTGAGCTGTGATGGCACTCCAGGGTGGGCGACATAGCGAGATTCTGTTTCAAAAGCAAAACAACATAAAAGGACCTTACAGTTTAAAATCCACTCATTGTAGGAGTCTTCCACAATATGCCTGGAGAGTTTTCACCAGTCTTAAAGCTTGACTACTTTCTATCATGTAAACATCTAAAAAAGGTATCACATTCCTTTACTAGGTAGCTCCAATGATTATTTTGTTCATAAAATATTAAGAAAGTCTGTGTCCCTGGAACACATTTAATGCCTCAGTTTTGAAAAAGTCATTATTGTACTCCATGAATATTAGGTATAATTGAAAAATTGTTTATATTAGCTGGATATGATGTATTTTTAGACACTCAGAATAAAAATTGTACATAATGTGTTTGCTTTAACACCTGAAATCATTGTTAGTAGTCTCCTCTGATCTTTCACACTATGTGTTAATACATCACTCACTAATTTATTTACTCAAATATTTTAAGTTCTTATTATGTGTCATGTAGGTTACCAGTCCATGAAAAAGATCAAAATTTAATTCTTATGTAATTATGTTTTACACAGGGGGGCTTTCTTGCCCCTTCTGCAGTACCTCAGGTATGATTCTCCATGCCCAATGTTCTTCCCTCTCCTTCCATGTCTTACCCCAGACATATCTGGGGTTCATACGCAGAGGACCACAGCCCCTGAGCTAAGTAAAATAAACCCCTTACATACACGGAAACTTTGGCTTGCAGATTCGGTGGAATATCTTCCTACTAGAGGACCCTGGATTCCAAAGGTGTTAAGCTATCTCCTAATGTACCTGATAGGATTCTTTGCTGGCATGCTGCTACTGCGCTTGGCTCTTACCTTCCTGAGCAGTGGTCCCTAACCCCCAGGCTGTGGAATGATACTGGTCTGTGGTCTTTTAGGAACTGGGCTGCACAGCAGGAGATAAGCAGCAGGCAAGTGAGCATTACCACCTGAGCTCTGCCTCCTGTCACATCAGCCAACATTAGATTCTCACAGGAGCATGAACCGTATTGTGAACTGCGCATGCGAGGGATCTAGGTCGTGCACTGCTTATGAGAACCTAACTAATGTCTCATGATCTGAGACAGAACAGTTTCATCCCAAAACCATCCCAACTGGTTTTGGGATGAAACTGCCCAAGATGAAACCCGTCTCTGGTGCCAAAAAGATTGGGGACAGCTCTTCCTGAGGATGGGACTTCCCAGTTGTGTTAGTCCATTTCGTATTGCTGTAAAGGAACACCTGAGACTGGGTAACTTATTAAGAAAAGAGGTTTATTTGACTCACAGTTCTGCAGGCTATACAAGCATGGCACCACTATCTCCTCAGCTACTGGTGAGAACTCCGGGAGATTTTACTCACGGTAGAAGGCAAAGGGGAAGTAACTGGGTCACATTGCAAAAGAAGAGGGAGGTTCCACACTCTTAGCCAGCTCTGACGTGAACTAATAGAGCAATAGATCACTCATTTCCATATGGAGGGCACCAAACCATTCATGAGGGATCTGCCCCCATAACCCAAACACCTCCCACTAGACCCCACCTCCAACATTGGGGGATCACATGTCAACATGACAGTTGGAAAAGACAAAAAATTCAAATGATATCCCCAGTCCTCCTGCCTGTGCAATGCCTCCCATCATGGTTGTATTTGACCTTGGTGGTGCTCTCATTTGGCCTCTTGAGTTATGGTTGTGCATATGCATATCAGAGGGTAACTCCTCAAAGCAAGCCTGGAACTTACAGTCATTTCAATTTGCATCAAGGCCATACTCTTTATATTCCAATTCCTAGATGAAAATCCCACAAAACTAAAGATAACAAAGCTGGCCTCCATAATAACCTTCCTTGTGGGAAATTAGTTATCTAAAATTCACAGGGAGATATGTTTGGCATGTGATACAGAAAATATTCTTTTTAATGTAGCACTTCTGCTAGAAAACACACCTACAGTTGGGATAAGCATATTTATATGCCATGAAAAACATACAACTTTCTGGTAAATGTAACCTCTGAGATGGAACTTAACATATTTCTGGTTTGAACCTTCAGATTCAGTAGCTCAAACGTTGTCCAATTCAACTAGACTCAGTCATGCCGGGTTTGACCTGAATCTGTCCAAAAATACCAATGAGCTTAGTTAAAACACTCAAATCAAGCCCAAGAAGACACCCAAAACTCCTATTGAAGACATTTTTTTCAAATTCCTAAAGGCATCTTCATGTGTAATATTTCTTATCCTCTGAAGAAATATGTTATCTACTTCATGTAATCATTTAAGAGATTGAGTAACTAGTATAATGAATGGAAAATTACTTTTCAATTATTTGGCTACATTTCTATAAAAGATCAAGTCTAATTCATTGGAAAGTTGAATCTGTCCAAATAGGCCAAAGAATTAAACAAATAGAAACTGTCCAAGAATTCTGAATTATTTCTGGAGAAACGTTTATGCAATTGCATCACTAAAACCACTCTTAGCACGAGTGGTAGGGAATATATTTCCAATGTAGTTTTAGTGGCAAAATAAGATCTGAACACAATTGCCTTAGATAACTTAAAATAATCACAAATTCCATAATTAAGAATCTTCTTATGGATCAAGGCAAACGAGAGGCAGAACTAGATTGCAGCCCCGGGCAGAGCAGCCTGTGGAGGTTTGCATTGTGAATTTTAGCTCCAGATGAACTGCAAGAATAAACCAGCAATCCTGAGAGGACCCACAGACCCTCTGAAGGAAGGGGCTACTCCTGCAGGGACCAGGAGACACCCCAAATACTGTGAGTGCCGCAACTGCGGGAGTGGAAAAAGGAGAACTTCCTTTGCAGGAAAGAGTTTCTAGGGTGCCAGTTGAGTTTGTCTCCCTTGTGTGAGACACCCATGGGAAGCCATGGGTGGCCTATGAGGAGAAGTCTCCTTATTGTCTTCATGTCTTTATGCCCTGAGAGCATAACTGCTTAGCGGCATTCCACAGGTTGCTTAGGGAGATAACACTCCCTTGAAGCAGTGGAGTATAATCAAATGTCTTGGCTCCTCCTGAAAGCTCCTCCCACCCATTTCAGTTCCGATAAGTTAAAGATCTTAAGTAGTTTAGACACATGCCTTTGCCCAAGGAAATTCACAGAAACCACTACTGCTATACATCTTATCAAATGACTCACGAGTTCTCCTTCACTGATTAATCCTTTTCCTCATCCCTTTCTCCCCCTCCCATCTGCCCTAAGAACAAAGATCTGGTAAACCAATAAATTGGGCGGAGTTCGAGAGCTCTGAGTCGTGAGCAAGCCTCCAACACTCCAGTCCCCTGGACCCACCTTTTAAACATTTATTCTGTCTCTAACTCCTTTGTCTCCACCAGACTCAGGGTATCCGCTGGGTGGTGTGGGGCTGGTTTCCCCAACATCCTTTCCTGAACATACATCCCTACTGAGGAAGCTGAACCTGGGAGAAGGAAAGCCTTAGGCAAGTTTCCAAGCCCAACTCGCCCTCTGCCTAGAAACACACTTGGGGATGTTGCGGGGGCATGGTGGAAATGAGACCGGCCCTTCAGTTTGTGTGGGAGCTGGGTGAGGTCTCGGACTGTCGATTTTCCCCCACTTCCCTGACAACCTGCATGACTCAGCAGAGGCAGCCATAATCCTCCTAGGTATACAACGTCAGTGACCAGGGAATCTTGTCCCCATCCCTCACAGCAGCCACAGCAAAACCCGCCCAAGGAGAGTCTGAGCTGAGACACACCTAGCCCTGCCCCCACCTGATGGTCCTTCCCTACCCACCCTGGTGGCTGAAGACAAAGGACATATAATCTTGGGCATTCTAAGGCACCACCCACCAATGGTCCTTCTCTATGCTACTACAGCTGATGCTTTCTGGAAAGCACCACCTCCTGGCAGGAGGTTAACCCACACAAAATTAGAGCTTTAAACCACCAAAGCTAAGGACCCTCATGGAGTCCACTGCACCCTCCGCCACCTCCACTGGAACAGGCGCTGATCCATAGCTGAGAGACCCATAGATGGTTCACAGACTCTGTGCAGACAACCCCCAGTACCAACCCAGAACTGGGTAGACTCACTAGGTGGCTAGACCCAGAAGACAGACAACAATCCCTGCAGTTTGGTTCACAGGAAGCCACATCCACAGGCAAATGGGGAGAGTACTACATTAAGGGAACACCCTGTGGGACAAAAAAATCAGAAAAGCCTTCAGCCCTAGACCTTCCCTCTGATAGAGCCTATCCCAATGAGAAGGAACCAGAAAACCAACCCTGGTAATATGACAAAACAAGGCTAGTCAACACACCCCAAAAATCATACTAGTTCACCAGCAATGGATCCAAAACAAGAAGAAATCCCCGATTCACCTGAAAAAGAATTCAGGAGGTTAGTTAAGCTACTCAGGAAGGCACCAGACAAAGGCAAAGCCTGGTGAAAGGAAATCCAAAAAAAAATGATACAAGAAGTGAAAGGAGAAACATTAAAGGAAACAGACATCTTAAAGAAAAAAAAAATAGCTCCACACCTCACCGCAAGCAGAGGGAGGCGGCTCTGGCCTCCGCAGCCCAGAGAGGGGCTCGCAGGGTGAAGTGGCGGGCTTGAAGGGCTCCTCAAGTGCCGCCAGAGTGGACGCCCAGGCCGAGGAGGCACTGAGAGTGAGGGCTGCTAGCACGTTGTCACCTCTCATCAGGATCGTTGAAGCAAGATGGCCGAAAAGGAACAGCTCCAGTCTCCAACTCCCAGCGCGAGCAACACAAGATCGGTGATTTCTGCCTTTTCAACTGAGGTACTGGGTTCATCTCACTGGGGAGTGCCGGACAATCGGTGCTGGTCAGCTGCTGCAGCCCGACCAGCGAGAGCTGAAGCAGGGCGAGGCATCGCCTCACCTGGGAAGCGCAAGGGGGAAGGGAATCCCTTTTCCTAGCCAGGGGAACTGAGACACACAACACCTGGAAAATCGGGTAACTCCCACCCCAATATTGCGCTTTAAGCAAACAGGCACACCAGGAGATCAGATCCCACACCTGGCCGGGAGGGTCCCACACCCACGGAGCCTCCCTCATTGCTAGCACAGCAGTCTGCGATCTACCGGCAAGGCAGCAGCGAGGCTGGGGGAGGGGCGCCCGCCATTGCTGAGGCTTAAGTAGGTAAACAAAGCTGCTGGGAAGCTACAACTGGGTGGAGCTCACAGCAGCTCAAGGAAACCTGCCTGTCTCTGTAGACTCCACCTCTGGGGACAGGGCACAGTAAACAATAACAAAAGCAGCAGAAACCTCTGCAGATGCAAACAACTCTGTCTGACAGTTTGAAGAGAGCAGTGGATCTCCCAACACGGAGGTTGAGATCTGAGAA
>NC_037674.1:29846533-29892785 GCF_003255815.1 Theropithecus gelada | reverse complement strand
GCACTATTCACAATAGCAAAGACTTGGAATCAACCCAAATGTCCATCAGTGACAGACTGGATTAAGAAAATGTGGCACATATACACCATGGAATACTATGCAGCCATAAAAAAGGATGAGTTTGTGTCCTTTGTAGGGACATGGATACAGCTGGAAACCATCATTCTTAGCAAAGTATCACAAGAACAGAAAACCAAACACCGCATGTTCTCACTCATAGGTGGGAACTGAACAATGAGATTACTTGGACTTGGGAAGGGGAACATCACACACCGGGGCCTATCATGGGGAGGGGGGAGGGGGGAGGGATTGCATTGGGAGTTATACCTGATGTAAATGACCAGTTGATGGGTGCTGACGAGTTGATGGGTGCAGCACACCAACATGGCACAAGTATACATATGTAACAAACCTGCACGTTATGCACATGTACCCTAGAACTTAAAGTATAATAATAATAAATAAATTAAAAAAAAAAGAAAGTCACTGAAAGAAATTAGGAAGGGGTACCATGGCCAGCTCACTGCCTTCCCCTCAAGAATCTTGGCAAATCAAGAAAGAAGGCCTTGGCAGCAGCTGATGATAATGATCTTGTCATAGCTTGAACATCCTACCCACTTTAAATGACCTTGCTAAGGAGATGCAGGACTGTGACAAGAAAAAACAGCATATGGCAAATAAATAGTTGGAGGACATGCTTTCTTTGCAGCATTGTCCTTGGGTCAAGATAACTCATAGCTCAGGCAGGCTTTTGGCATTGTGAGACTCAATAAATGATAATACCCTTAAAAAAAAAGAATAAAAAGTAAGAAATTCAGGAAACTTTGTACACACTGTTAGAAATGTAAAATGGTGTGGAACGTCTCAGCAATAGAATTGAGCAAGCAGAAGAAAGAAATTCAGAGCTCGAAGGTCTTTAAATTAACCCAATCCAATAAAGACAAAGAAAAAAGAATAAGAAAATATGAACAAACCTCCACAAAGTTTGGGATTATGTTAAATGACCAAACCTAAGAATAATTGGTGTTCCTGAGGAAGAAGACAATTCTAAAAGCTTGGAAAACATATCTGGGGAAATAATCGAGGAAAACTTCCCTGGCCTTGATAGAAACCTAGACATGCAAATACAAGAAGCACAAAGAACACCTGAGAAATTCATCACAAAAAGATCTTTGCCTAGGCACATGGCCATCAAGTTATCCAATGTTAAGACAAAGGAAAGAATCTTAAGAGCTGTGAGACAGAAGCACCAGGTAACCTATAAAAGAAAACCTATCAGATTAACAGGAGAGTTATCAACAGAAACCATACAAGCTAAAAGGGATTGGGCCCTTATCTTCAGCCTCCTCAACTAAAACAATTATTAGCCAAGAATTTTGTATCCAGTGAAACCAAGCATCATGTATGAAGGAAAGATACAGTCATTTTCAGACAAACAAATGCTGAGAGAATTTGCCATTACCAAGCCATCACTACAAGAACTGCTAAAAGGAGCTCTAAATCTTGAAACAAATCCTGGAAACACATCAAAACCAAATCTCTTTAAAGCATAAATCACACAAGACCTATAAAACAAAAACACAAATAAAAAACAAAAACAAAAAAACAAAAAACAAAGTACACAGGCAACAAAGAGCATGATGAATGCAACAGTACTTCACATTTCAATACTAACATTAAATGTAAATGGCCTAAATGCTACACTTAAAAGATACAGAACCGCAGAATGGATAAGAACTCACAAACCAACTATCTTCTGCCTTCAGGAGGCTCACCTAAAACATAAGGACTCACAAAAACTTAAAGTAAGGGGGTAGAAAAAGGCATTTCATGCAAAAGGACACCAAAAGTGAACAGGTGTAACTATTCTTGTATCAGACAAAACAAACTTTAAAGCAACAGCGGTTGAAAGAGACAAAGAGGGATAGTATAGAATGGTAAAAGACCTTGTCCAACAGGAGAATATCACAATCCTAAATATATATGCACCTGACTCTGGAGTTCCCAAATTTATAAAACAATTATTAATTTACCTAAGAAATGAGATAGACAGCAACACAATAATAGTGGGGGACTTCAATACTCCACTGACAGCACTAGACAGGTCATCAAGACAGAAAGTCAACAAAGAAACAATGGATTTAAACTATACTTTGGAACAAATGGACTTAACAGATATATACAGAAGATTTCATCCAACAACCACAGATACACATTCTATTCAACAGTGTATGGAACTTTCTCCAAGATAGACCATATGATAGGCCATAAAATGAGCCTCAATAAATTTAAGACAATTGAAATTATATCAAGCACTCTTTCAGACCACAGTGAAATAAAACTGGAACTAAACTCCAAAAAAAACCTTCAAAATCACACAAATACATGGAAATTAAATAACCTGCTCCTGAATGAGCATTGAATCAAAAATGAAATTGAGATAAAAATGAAAAAATTCATTGAACTCAATGACAATAATTACACAACCTATCAAAACCTCTGGGATATAGCTAATACAGCTAAGGTGGTGCTAACAGGAAAGTTCATAGCCCTAAATGCCTATATCAAAAAGTCTGAAAGAGCACAAACAGACAAGATGAGGTCAAGTGTCAAGGAACTAGAGAAACAAGAACAAGCCAAACCCAAACCCAGCAGAAGAGAGGAAATAACCAACATCAGAGCAGTACTAAATGCAATTGAAACAAACAAACAAAAATACAAAAGATAAATGAAACAAAAAGCTTGTTATTTGGAAAGATAAATAAAATTGATAGACTATTAGCAAGATTAACCAAAAAAAAAAAAAAAAAAAAAAAGAGAGAGAAAATCCAAATAACCTAATTGAGACATGAAACGGGAGATATTACAATCGACAACACTGAAATACAAAAGATCATTCAAGGCTACTATGAAAACTTTATGTACATCAACTAGAAAATCTAGAAGTTTGGGGTAAATTCCTGGAAAAATACAACCCTCTTAGCTTAAATCAGGAAGAATTAGATACCTTGAACAGACTAATAAGTAGTGAGATTGAAATGGTAATTATAAAGTTACCACAAAAAAAGTCCAGGACCAGGTGGATTCACAGCAGAATTCTATCAGACATTCAAAGGATTGGTACCAATCCTTTTTACACTATTGCACAAGACAGACAAAGAAGGGACCCTCCTTAATTCATTCTATGAAGCCAGCATCACCCTAATACCAAAACCAGGAAAGGACACAAAAAAGAAAACTACAGACCAATATTCTTGATGAATATACATTTAAAATCCTTAACAAAATACTTGCTAACCGAATTTAACAGCCTATCAAAAGATAATCCACCATGATCCAAGTAAGTTTCATACCAGGGATGCAGGGATAGTGTAACACACACAAGTCAAAAAATGTGATACATGACATAAACAGAATTAAAGACAAAAATCACATCATTTCAATAGATGCAGAAAAAGCATTAAACAAAATCCAACATTCCTTTATGATTAAAACCCTCAACAAAATCGGTATACAAGGGAAATATCTTAATGTAATAAAAGCCATCTATGACAAACCCACAGCCAGTATAATACTGAATGGGGAACAGTTGAAAGTATTCCCTCTGAGAACTGGAACGAGACAGGTATGGCCACTCTCACCCCTCCTCTTCAACATAGTACTGGGAATCCTAGCCAGAGCAATCAGACAAGAAAAAGAAATAAAGGGCATTAAAATAGGTAAAGAGGAAGTCAAGCTGTCCCTGTTTGCTGACATTATCGTCTACCTTGAAAACCCTAAGGACTCCTCCGGATAGCTCGTACAACTGGTAAAAGAACTCAGCAAAGTTTCCAGATACAAGATTTATGTACAGAAATCAGTAGCTCTTCTATACACCAACAGCAACAAAACACATAATCAAATCAAGAACTCAACCCCTTTTACAATTGCTGCAAACAAACAAACAAACCCTTAGGAATATACCTAACAAAAGAGTCAGAAGACCTCTGCAAGGAAAACTACGTAACACTGATGAAAGAAAACATAGATGACACAAACAAATGGAAACACATCCCATGCTTCTGGATGTTAGAATCAATATTGTGAAAATGAGCATACTGCCAAAAGCAATCTACAAATACAATAAAATTCCCATGAAAACACCACCATCATTCTTCAGAGTTAGAAAAAAGAATTCTAAAATTCATATGGAACTAAACAAGAGCCCACATAGCCAAAGCAAGACTAAGCAAAAAGAACAAATCTGGAGGCATCCCACGTCCTGATTTCAAACTATACTGTAAGGCCAGAGTCACCAAAACAGAGTGGTACTGGTATAAAAATGGGCACATAGACCAATGGAACAGAATAGAGAACCCAGAAATAAACCCAAATACTTACAGCTAATTGATCTTCAACAAAGCAAACAAAAACAAAGTAGGAAAAGGACACCCTTTGCAACAAATGGTGCTGGGATAACTGACTAGCCACAGGTAGAATGAAACTGGATCCTCATCTCTTGCCTTATACAAAAATCAACTCAAGTTGGATTAAGGAATTAAACCTAAGACCTGAAACTATAAAAATTCTCGATGATAACATTGGAAAAACCCTCCTAGACATTGGCTTAGACAAGGATTTCATGACTAAAAACCCAAAAGCAATTGCAATAAAAGCAAAGATAAATAGCTGGGACCTAACTAAAATAAAGAGCTTTTGCATGGCAAAAAGAACAGTTAGCAGTCAATCCACAGAGTGGGATAAAATGTTCACAATCTATACTTCTGACAAAGGACTAATATCCAGAATCTACAACGAACTCAAATCAGTAAGAACAAACAATCCGATCAAAAAGTGGCCTAAGGACATGAATAGACAATTCTCAAAAGAAGATACACAAATGGCTGGCTGGGTGTGGTGGCTCATGCCTGTAATCTCAGCACTTTGGGAGGCTGAAGCAGGTGGATCACTAGGTCAGGAGTTCAAAACCAGCCTGGCCAACATGGTGAAACCCCATCTCTACTAAAAATACAAAAATTAGCTGGGCATGGTGGCGTGTACCTGTAATCCCAGCTACTCGGGAGGCTGAGGCAGGAGAATCGCTTGACCCAGGAGGCGCAAGCTGCAGTGAGCCGAGATTGTGCCACAGCACTCCAGCCTGGGCGAAAGAGTGAGACTCAGTCTCAAAATAAATAAATAAATAAATAAATAAATAAATAAATAAATATAAAAAAAGATACACAAATGGCTAACAATCATATGAAAAAATGCTCAACATCACTAATGATCAAGGAAATGTAAGCAAATCAAAACCACAATGAGATACCACCTTACTCCTGCAAGAACGGCCATTATTCAACATAGTGTTGGAAGTTCTGGCTAGGGCAATCAGGCAAGAGAAAGAAATCAAGGGTATTCAGTTAGGAAAAGTAGTAAAATTGTCCCTGTTTGCAGATGACATGATTGTATATTTAGAAAACCCCATCATCTCAGCCCAAAATCTCCTTAAGCTGATAAGCAACTTCAGGAAAGTCTCAGGATACAAAATCAATGTGCAAAAATCACAAGCGTTCTTATGCACCAGTAACAGACAAACAGAGAGACAAATCATGAGTGAACTCCCATTCACAATTGCTTCAGATAGAATGCAATACCTAGGAATCAACTTACAAAGAATGTGAAGGACCTCTTCAAGGAGAACTACAAACCACTGCTCAGTGAAATAAAAGAGGACACAAACAAATGGAAGAATATACCATGCTCATGGATAGGAAGAATCAATATTGTGAAAATGGCCATACTGTCCAAGGTAATTGATAGATTCAATGCCATCCCCATCAAGCTACCAGTGAGTTTCTTCACAGAATTGGAAAAAACTGCTTTAAAGTTCATATGGAACCAAAAAAGAGCCCGCATTGCCAAGACAATCCTAAGTCAAAAGAACAAAGCTGGAGGCATCACGCTACCTGACTTCAAACTATACTATAAGGCTACAGTAACCAAAACAGCATGGTACTGGTACCAAAACAGGGATATAGACCAATGGAACAGAACAGAGTCCTCAGAAATAATACCACACATCTACAGCCATCTGATCTTTGACAAACCTGAGAAAAACAAGAAATGGGGAAAGGATTTCCTATTTAATAAATGGTGTTGGGAAAATTGGCTAGCCATAAGTAGAAAGATGAAACTGGATCCTTTCCTTACTCCTTATACAAAAATTAATTCAAGATGGATTAGAGACTTAAATGTTAGACCTAATACCATAAAAACCCTAGAAGAAAACCTAGGTAATACCATTCAGGACATAGGCATGGGCAAGAACTTCATGTCTAAAACACCAAAAGCAATGGCAACAAAAGCCAAAATTGACAAATGGGATCTAATTAAACTAAAGAGCTTCTGCACAGCAAAAGAAACTACCATCAGAGTGAACAGGCAACCTACAGAATGGGAGAAAATTTTTGCAATCTACTCATGTGACAAAGGGCTAATATCCAGAACCTACAAAGAACTCAAACAAATTTACAAGAAGAAACAAACAACCCCATCAAAAAGTGGGCAAAGGATATGAACAGACATTTCTCAAAAGAAGACATGCATACAGCCAACAGACACATGAAAAAATGCTCATCATCACTGGCCATCAGAGAAATGCACATCAAAACCACAATGAGATACCATCTCACACCAGTTAGAATGGCGATCATTAAAAAGTCAGGAAACAACAGGTGCTGGAGAGGATGTGGAGAAATAGGAACACTTTTACACTGTTGGTGGGATTGTAAACTAGTTCAACCATTATGGAAAACAGTATGGCGATTCCTCAAGGATCTAGAACTAGAAGTACCATATGACCCAGCCATCCCATTACTGGGTATATACCCAAAGGATTATAAATCATGCTGCTATAAAGACACATGCACACGTATGTTTATTGCAGCACTATTCACAATAGCAAAGACTTGGAATCAACCCAAATGTCCATCAGTGACAGACTGGATTAAGAAAATGTGGCACATATACACCATGGAATACTATGCAGCCATAAAAAAGGATGAGTTTGTGTCCTTTGTAGGGACATGGATGCAGCTGGAAACCATCATTCTCAGCAAACTACTGCAAGAACAGAAAAACACCGCATATTTTCACTCATAGGTGGGAACTGAACAATGAGATTACTTGGACTTGGGAAGGGGAACATCGCACACCGAGGCCTATTATGGGGAGGGGTAAGAGGGGAGGGATTGCACTGGGAGTTATACCTGATGTAAATGACTGGTTGATGGGTGCTGACGAGTTGATGGGTGCAGCACACCAACATGGCACAAGTATACATATGTAACAAACCTGCACATTATGCACATGTACCCTAGAACTTAAAGTATAATAGTAATAATAATAAAAAAAAGAATAAAGAAAACAGTAGATGTTGGTGTGTTTGCAGCAATCTGGGAACACTTCTACACTGCTGGTGGGAATGTAAACTAGTACAGCCACTATGGATAACAGTGTGAAGAAAACCAGGAACCGACTGGTTTCTTCTCATCCTTGAGCCAAGGGCCTTCACTCATCACTGTTTATTTCCTTGATTATTACTGGCAACTTGCATTATTTGCATCCCATGATGACAAGGACTTAGCCTGGCTTGTTATTCCTGTAAGGGCAAATGCCAACTAAAAATAAGAAGCTCAACCTTTTGTTATGGACTGAATTGTGTCCCCCCTAAATTTGTTTGTGAAAGCCCCACCCTCCAGTGTGACTTTATTGGAAGAAAGGGACTTTAAAGAGTTAATTAAGGTTAGATGAGGTGACAAGGATGGGGCTCCAATATGATAGGACTGGTGTCCTTTTAAGAGGAGGAAGAGACACCAGACATCTCTTTCCCTCTGCATGGGGAAAAGGCCATGAGACAGAGTGAAAAGGTAACTGTCTGCAAGACAGGAAGAACAATCTCACCAAAAACCAACCCCACTGGCACCTTCATTTGGGCTTTCAGCCTTGAGAACTGAGGGAATAAATATCTGTTGTTTAAGTTATCCACCCTGTAGTATTTTGTTAAGACGCCTATAAGGACTATATCACTAATATGTTCTCCATGTTAAAAATAAGGAAACAAACAGGCTTTTCTTAGGGTATTTACTTTAGAAAGCTTGTACATCTTTGTCATTTTGAAATGTATATAAATATTTTTAAAAACTAACTTAGTCTCTTGCTAGTTTTAAGACCCAAGGATACCATTCTCAAAGACCGGGGAATCATCACTTTGAAAATTATCAGGGAAGATAATACCTCTATTTATCAGGTTCTGTAGGAGGCTAGGAGGGTAATTTCAGCTGATATCTTACTCCAAGTTGCAAGACAACCTGCTTTTATAAAGATACGAGAAGTTTATTATTGCTTTGGATAAAGCCAATTGTCTCACACAGACGGTTACCCCAATTACTAAGGGAATTTAGGATGAAAGTTGTTTGACAAATGGTGCTGTAAAGTTCCCTTGAGGACAAGTTATTGTTTACCTTGAGAATCTGTATATAAAAGGTTATATCTGCTTGTTATATAAAAAGGTGAGATGTTTTTCTGTCTTTGCAATTTCTTAGCTGATTTCCTGAGACATGCATCTCACTCTGGTTTAATGCTTATTCAATAAAACTGTGTTCTTTCTCTTCTACCTTTGTGAGAAGTTTTCTGGATTAGGAGGAGATTCTATTTTCAATTATATTCCTCTAACACTTCCCAGTCCCAGTGAGAATATGAGGCAATATATAAGCATCTGTTAAATTAATACCTGTATCTCCCCGTCTGTATTAATCTGTTTTGCATTGCTATAAAGGAATACCTGAGGCTGGGTTATTTATAAAGACAAGAGGGTTATTTGAATCATGGTTGTGCAGACTGCCCAAGAAGCACGGCGCCAGCATCTGCTTCTTTTGAGGCCTAAGGAAGATTACAATCATGGCAGAAAGCAAAGGGGAGCTGGCATTTAACATGGTGAGAGAGGAAGCAAGAGAGACACGGGTGCAGTACCACACTCTTTAACAACCAGATCTTACTGAATGGATAGTCCAAGAACTCAGCCATTACCATGAGGAGGGCACCAAGCCATTCATGAAGGATCTGCCCCAGGACCCAAACACCTGCCAGCAGGCCCTACCTCCAACACTGGGGATCCCATTTCAACATGAGATTTGGAGGGACCAAACATCCAAACTATATCGCCATCTCGGTTACTACCGCATCCGCACAAATAATGAGAGGTTCTGTTAGACTTCATTGCCTCTTAATTCTGCTGCCCATATCAGATAACCAATGGTAGGCTGGTGGTGAAGAATCAAAAGTATAGGCCAAAATTGGTTTTACTCAAATGGCCACAGCATCACTTTAAATGTTTGGAAAAATTAGGTTTCTTTGGTTACTGGGCTGATGAGTGGAAAATGCCCTGTGCTTACAGTTGGAAGAATTTGGATTTAAATCCAGTTCCACTACTTACTCTCTATATGTCTTACCAGTCACCTAATTTCACCCTGAAGCCTAGTCTCATCTGAAAGTGTTTCATGTTTCTTATAGGGTCACTGAGAGGACCAGATGAAATATTACAGGTGTGCTTTGCACAATGAACATTTGTGTCATAACGTTTTCTTAGTCAATACTAAGAATACCTGCCATCTAAATGGACTGTAACACTTACCCCCTAGTTTCCAAATTACTCCTAAAGGAAAGAAAACTTGACTTTTTCCATTTCCTTTTCATCTGTCTACTCTTCTCCTCTTTTGAATTTCTTCATAAGGACTTTCAGTGCCTTTCAACATCGTTTTCTTTCTTTAACAATGTAGGGCATGGTGCTCACAGTTTTGCACGTTTAATTTGTTGTGCACTGGGGGCTATGGTTACAAAGGGGGATGCTCTATCAGGTTACCTTGTCTTTTAGGCTAAAGAATTCGAGGTGTTTATAAACTGAGGGAATAAAATGACTTCAAGTGGAAAATGAAATGAAACGAGGCATAACGGCATATTACAAGATAGCAATGCAATTTAGAGCTAGAATAGGTCTAGTGTGTTCTAAATCATAAACACATTTTACATTATAAATATATACTGTCAGTAAACAACCAAGCGTTCTGTTGTGATTTATATATTTAGGTTCCTAATTTGGTCTTGAGGTCTCTCTTTGGAGGGGGCCAGAAACCAATCTCCAGGAGAGCCCTGGCCAGGGTGAAAGATAGGTTCTAGGGTGTCAGTCAGGTGAGGCACAAGGAGGAGGTGAAACGAAAACGCATGAACAGAAGAAATCTCTTACTTACACATCCCAGAGGTCTGGCAAGCAGCGCGAGTCTGAGGGGCAGTCTGGATGCCGTGGGAAGCCGGAGGGCAGAGAAGCCGGAGGGCAGAGCGAGCAAGGGCCTGAAGCTATGTCCTGGGGCTTTCTCGTGGGGGGTGTGGCTTGGCTGATTTAAGAGAACATGTAGGAAGCAGGGCTTATTTACAGGACCCTGGTGTTGGCCATTAGGTTTTATCATGGTCAGCAGCTGTGGGCTGTGTGGGTTTTGGTTCAGTGGGATGAAGAACAAATGGACCACATCACAACCGCTCAGGGAGGGGGAGTGTTACCCAGACCAGAGGTGATACAGTGAGAATGGGCTTCAGACAGCTTAGGTCAGGCCTGAAAATGGCTGCTGAGGCAGCCACTATTAACCACATTTATGGCAGTTTCCAACAAAACCTGGCTTTTAAATCATTTCTATTATACTTGAAGAAAAACTGAAAATATTTGGAAATAACCCCTTTGGTTTGCACAAATAAACAGGAATCAAATTTCTAGGTTCTCCTATTATACGTAAAATGGCAATGCCGTTTAAATGAAAGCTAAGATATGAGAAAAAATTGAGGGAACTATGTAGCCTTTTACCTCAGGTGTGAACGTGTTTTTGTTTCATAAAGGCCTTTTTAAGCTTTAGTTTCAGATTTACCTTGTTATTTTAGCGCGGTCTACGTGAAAATATTCTTTTGAGGCTATAAAACACATGCTCTCATTTGGAAAAATCGTATTGTTCATTGACTCTATATTTTCCTATTCTGATCTTTGAGGGTTTCTTTTATCTAGCGGTTTATATTGCTAAACCACTAGCCTATGGTTATAGTCTGCAGCCGACAAGTTGCCCTGAATTAGCTACAGGTGGCTCTCATGATAGGAATGGTGTGGCGTGAGGCTTAACAATGGTTCTCAAATTGTGGTTCCTAAACCAGCATCATCAGTTGTGTCTAAGAGCTTATTATAAATGCAGATTCTCAGACCCCACCCAGACCCACTGAATAAGAAACTCTGAATGCAACGCAGCAATCTGTGGTCAAACGAGCCCGAAACAAGCCCGACAGGGGATGCTGAACTGCATTAGAGAACCATCAGTTTACTGTTAGAGAAACCCCTTAGGGTTTCTGTAGCACAGGGTTTCTGTAGCATGCTGCTTAAGTAATATAAATGACAAACATTTATATTACTTATAAATGGTAGCACATTACTTAAGTAATAGAAATGGTCAACATTTTAAAATTCTTTTAGCTGGTACTGAGAACCATTATCCTGTTTAACAAGGGGTCAGGCTAACAGTAGTGGTGGTCGTCGTAATTCACAGTTTTGGCTAGTTGGCCCAGTTCACAGGCACAGTGATTTGTCCAGAGGACTCACAGTGACTTGCAAACATGTGCCTTCTGCAGAGCTCAGACTGGGAGGCCTTTTGAGGGACTAACCAGCACAAACATTGAAATGTCATTGATATTTACCCTGCCCTCATCTTCACCCTCATTCTGGGCCTTTGCTTTCCTTGAAATAGTGGCTTTCTCTGTGACTTTGTTTATCCTCTCTTACTGTGCGCCCTTCCTCAGAACTTGCAAAGGCTCCACAGGATTCAAGAATCACCTCCTGAATGTAGTTTCAGAACTGACTGCTCTCTTAACAATATTTCATATCTTAGTAGACATAGTCACTTCGATGTCCTCCTGTTAACATCAGCACAAATAAATAAAACTGAATCTGTGCCTCAAATCAGCTCCCCATCTAAGCTTCCAAATTTTCGTCAGTGGTAGGCTTCACAGATCTACGAATTACCTAATTCCCCTTTCTCCTTTGCTTGCTTGACCCTGGAATGACCTCTAGATTTTAATAATATTTATCATATTCATCCCTTTTCTCCATTCCTGCTATTATTACACTTAGAATGTGAATACCTAAACTATGAAACTGTTTTCCAAAAGGCCGCCTTCTCTCCCATCCTCATTCTCTCTCTTTCTCCTTCCTTCCCTTTCTCTTAATTCCTTCCTTCTTTCCTTCTCTCCTCCTTTCCCTCCTCCCCTTTCTTCAACAAGCAGATGGCAAAATGAATGGTTTATATTAACCTGTAAGACCTCCTCTCTTTCTAGGTCTCCCACTAAGACCAGCCTCCACATTCTTGAGGCTCAAAATTCTCCAAATTCTGATGACAATCTACTTCTTTTGTCTCCCCTCCATTCACTTCCCCTATTGACTCTTTAGTGGTTCTCAAACTTAGAAGCACCAAAAAGGCTGATTAAAAGAGATATTTGAGCCTGACTCCTCGAGTTTCTGTCGCAGTAGTTTCAGGGTAAAGCCCAAGATTTAGCACGCTTGAAAAGTTTCCATGTGCTATAGATAGAATGTTGGTATCTCCCCCAAATTCATATGTTGAAGTCCTAATTCCCCGTGTGACTGTATTTAGAGATGGGGCCTCTAAGGAAATAACTAATGTTAAATGAGGTAATAGGGTGGGGCCATGGCCTGATGGGATTAGTATCCTTATAAAATGAGACACCAGAGAACTTAGGATCTCTCTCTCAACCATGTGAAGACATGGCAAGAAGAAGGCTGTCTCCAAGCCAGGAGGAGAGCCTTCAGAATTGGAAAATAAATTTTCGTGTTTAGGCCACTCAGTCTTTGTTATTTTATTATGACAGCCTGAGCAGGTAATCCTGAGGCTGCTATTCTGGGACTATTCTTTGAGAGCACCTTTCTACTCCACTCTGATTGATCGATCTCCTTGTCAACCTGATCTCTGTGTCTTTCTGACATGCCTACTTTTCTCCTTTCTTTACTTGAGCCACACATCTTTTTGAAAACCCACTTTGAACCTGATGTCTTCCCTGAAGTCTCCCAACTCTCCCATCACAGCCATCTCTCCCCTTCTGGAAGCCTCTACTCTTGATCTTTAGATGCATCTGGCATCTAGCATAAACTACCTTGGATGATTCTTTTTTCTCTTCATACAGTTGTTTTGTCTTCATCATAAGCTTCTTGGAGCAAAGAATCTATCCCTGGTGTCACATACCTAGCACAGTGCTTTGTGCACAGCACAGGTTCAATAAATATATGATTATTTGACTACTGTGGAGTGTATGGAGAAGGGGTTTCCTGGAAATTGCAGGCCTGAATCATTCAGGTGTCATAGATCTCTCAGTCTCTCTGAGAATGTGGAGGTATAGCTCACAGCAGAACATGTGATTATTTGCTTACTTGCCTAGGGAGCTGCATCCTGAGTGGTGTCTCTCAATGTTTTGTAGATGAAAGAGTCACTTCTGAGACAGAGGACATCTAATGATGATGATGATGCCATAAGAATGGTGAACATTTATGGAGATTTCTATGTGCAAAGTGTTTCACAGGTATTACCACAGGTAATACCACAGGTATTATCACAGGTATAGTTCTCCCAGTAGCTCCACACAGTATGAATTTTTATGCTTTCCATTTTTACAGATGACAAAATTGAGGCTAAGAGAGGATAAGTGACTTTTCCCAGGTCTTATAGCCAGGTAGAAGCAGAGCACATGCTTGGTCCGTGTCTGCATAGCTCTCCATTCACCTGTTTTCGCATCTCTTGCCTTTCTTCCATGAATAAGCAGAGTTTTACACCAGAGGTTTATACAAGGTTAGCTTCCAACCTTTAAAGATTTAGGTTTACTATTTTTATGCCATTTAACATAGTTTATATTCCTTTTTCTAACATAGATGAAACACATAATAACAAGGCTTAACTTCTAGAGCCAAAGGATAACTGAAGGAGAAAACGTCCCATCTTCTCTCAGAAATCAGCTGTGAAGGACACGTGCAGGTTGGGAGGCAGTGGTCTGAAGTTTCCAATTAATGCCACTAACCCCATTGGTCACCAAACCTGTGCTCAGTGAACAAAAACAGGCATGATGGCTCAGTGGGGACAGAGAAATTGTATTGCGTTTTGCTTTCTTGACTCAGTGATTTGTAGAGTATTTTTCTGACATGCCAGAATTTCCATAAGATTCCCAAACAACTTATTCTAACCTCTGTTTTGCTTTCTAACCAGACCTAAAACAAAACAAACAGCAGTAACAAAAATATTAAAAAGTGTCATAGCTACCCATAATAAAAAGGTGTTACACAATTTTCAAAATACTTGCTTTATCATTAACTCAGCACTTCATTTTAGTCAGTGCATTATACAACCACTCTGGTAAATTTTTTTATTAAAATAAGGCTTATAAGTTGTATGTACATATGTAGTGTTTATATGTGTATACCAATAACAGGTGAGTCCCACTCCATGCAATTATGCTACCCACAGAGAAATTATGAGATTCTTTAAATCCTAAAGAGAAAGTTTCTTTTTGTTTTGTTTTTTATAGTTTTTGTTTTTTGAGACGGAGTCTCACTCTGTCGCCCAGGCTGGAGTGCAGTGGCCGGATCTCAGCTCACTTTAATCTCTGCCTCCTGGGTTCAAGCAATTCTGCCTCAGCCTCCCAAGTAGCTGAGACTACAGGTGTGTGCCACCACACCCGGCTATTTTTTTTTTTTTTTTGTATTTTTAGTAGAGATGAGGTTTCACCATGTTAGCGGGATGGACTCGATCTCCTGACCTCGTGACCCGCCCACCTCAGCCTCCCCAAGTGCTGGGATTACAGGTTTGAGCCACCACGCCCAGCCAAGAACTAGTTCAAATGGGCTATTTATTCCAGCTCAGATTTAAATCCAAGGCCTTAAAAGACTTCAAAGTCTACCACTTTGAATAAACTGTACCTTGGCAATCAATTAAACTAATTTACTTTGCATAAGAAAGTATTTTTTATATTTTTAAATAAAATTATAATTCAAAAATAAATATCTAGACATTTTGGGATAATTTGAAAGTCTAGAAAACTATAAGCAGGCAGAGAAAAAAAATCAGCCCCACTTTTCATCACACAGAAGTAATTGTTGCTTTTCTTTGGAATCCTGTAGAAGAAATTTTATATCCTAACTTTTAGTAACTTAAGATTTATTTCACTAACACTTGCCTATTTTACTGCTGATCTATATCTTGAGTCTGTCCATATCTCTTTGTCACTATTCCACCATCCAAGCCCCATGCCATGTCTCACCTGGATTTTTATTGGAGCCTGGAAGTCTGTCTGCTCCTGTCTTGTCTCTCTTCAGTCTATTACCCATGTTGCACTCTTGCTTAAATCACTTCAGTGACATCCATTGCTCTTGGATGAGATGACTGTCACAAAACGGCACCCAGGAGCCCTTTGGAACATTACACCAATATTCTGAATATCTCTGTCTGACTTTATTTTTTGTTTATTAATTTTTATTTACTTTTTGAGATGGATTTTCACTCTTGTCCCCCAGGCTGGAGTGCAACGGCACGATCTCTGCTCACTGCAACCTCCACCTCCTGGGTTCAAGAGATTCTCCTGCCTCAGCCTCCCGAGTAGCTGGGACTACAGGCATGTACCATCATGCCCAGCTAATTCTTGTATTTTTAGTAGAGACGGGGTTTCACCATGTTGGCCAGTCTGGTCTTGAACTGCTGACCTTGAGTGATCCATTCACCTTGGCCTCCTAAAGTACTATGATTACAGGTGTGAGCCACCATGCCCAGCCCTCTGTCTGGCTTTAAAGGGTTGTTCTGAGGCTCAAGTGACAAAAATACACGAAGGTGCTTATAAATGGTAGTAAACTGTAGTGTGAGTGGTTTTTACTTTATATGTAAACTTTATGTATAACTTTAGATGTAAACAAATGTCAAGTGTTTCTGTTTCTTTTGAGAATACATGTATGTTACCTTCATAATTATTTAAACCAATCTTACTCTTTGAGAGGCAAGTAACAGAGAACACTTGAAGTCAGGAAACAGGAATTCTAATCACTGATACCCAATATAACCTTGGAATGAGATCTGGCTCTCACCAAATTGAGAAATAAAGAAACACATTACACACATAGTTGTTGATTGAAAATGTGTATGCTATAAAAAATGTAATCTTTCAAGTATTCATGACAAAAAATGAATAAAGAACCACTAGAAGTACACCTTTTCTGAGCTAAAAATATGTACGTTTTAGTCTGTCATTACATTAAAAGTGATAATTTCCCCATGGCATGACATGCAATAAACATGTGCTTATTCTATGCTGTGAGAACTCTTAAATTTTACAAATGACTTTACAAAGATTCCCAGTTGTCTTAATCTGATTTCAGAATTCCAGAAGAGATAAAATGCTCGACCAAATAAACTGTATTGTGAGAAAGTGGGATTTGGGATTTTGATGTCCTGCCCAGATTGTAATGGAAATATTCCTGTGGAGAGCTCGTTTGTTCATTCTGGACAAAGGAGTGTCAACATTTGATGTTTTCTCTCACTCCAAAGAGCATTATTCTGATGCTTGAAATGCTTATTTCAACATGTTCATCTTTGACCCAAATGAAGGAGTTGCCATGGAAAAAAACCTGGCAAAACTCTAAAGATTTTTCTTGTATCAGAGTATAAATGGCGAACAGATGGAAACTAGAATTTGAGGAATTTTAGGATGGTTTGAGAGGAGACTTTTTATGAGGGTTTCGCTGGGTTCTAGAGAAACGACAAGGGAAAGTGGAGCTGCTAACAGCCCTCAGCTATAAATCATGAGGGGAGGAAGGAGTTACTGGAACCTGGAAAGAGAGAGTTTTCTAGAAAAGACATTGAGAGGCTTAGAGTCAAAGGACAGAGCCAGGCTGAGAGGAACTTGTCCAGAGGGAGACTGGAGAAGGAATATCTGAACTTTCTCTTCCCTCTTAGGAGAGGCTCCCTGCTGTCTGAACCACTTGGGAAACAGGGAGTGAGCCGGCCCAAGACTGTGACCCACACAGCTCAGCCGCCTACGGAGTGGGGGAAAGTAGATTAGAAGGGGCAAATAAGAGATATTTGGCATAGACTTTCACGGTAATTTACCTAGCACAAAGCCTGGCACATGACAAATACTCCTAAAACTAAGTCACGTGAAAGGATAAATGGATCTTTCAGTGCTCTAAACTGTGCACAGGGACATACTTCATTTTTTCCTGGTCGTTTTTTGAGTTTCATGTAACAGACTGAATAAAACATCATGATTTCAAGAGTTTGCTAAAAAAAAAAAAAAAAGAAAAGTAGTTTTATTCTCTCTTTCTAACTTTATATATCCCTTTGTATTTATCCAATGGCACTTACTTTTATCTTGTATGATAATTAATGAAGAGTGTCAGTTGTAAAATTATAAGCTTTTTTTCTTTCTAAGGATGCACACACACTCATACACACTTTGGATATTCTACAGTGTCTAGAACAGGACCACAAACATAGTTGCTTCAATAAAAGTCTGTAATCACATACATTCAAGTATGAGAACTATGTTATATTACACAATTTGAGATTTTCTGCATTGAATTTAATAGCGTTCATTTGTTCTAAAACTCACTAAGCACCTGCTTTGCATCCAGTACTGTACTGTGCACTTAGATTTTAAAGACGAATAAGCAAACTGCCTATTCTACTAGGGCTTACATTGTGAGAGAAGAGGATTGCCAACTATCAATCATGAAATGACTCAACTGTGCTAGGGAACTGTCACAAGATGAATCCTTGTGCTGGTGGGGGACAAGAGTGGAGAAGAGTGGGACAGGGAGGAAAGAGCAAAGCAGCAATGTCCTAAATGTGCATGGTAGACTCCAGGCTAGGTTAGAAAGAGTGTCCTGGAAGCAGGATGTATTTTCTTACATTTAGCTTGGATGTCTACAACGTCAATTCCTCCTTTTATTACGTAAAAGGTGTCCTGTCTACTGAGTCTACCCAGTAACTGCAGCCAGAATGAAGGGAAACTGGGGAGCAGAGGAAGAAGTTAGAAGTTTGCGGAAGGGGTTTATTGCCAACATGAAGACCAAGTATCAGCTTAAAGATCATCGCCTGAACAAAAGAGACATTCAGTGGTGCTAACATGTAGAGTGCGGAGAAGGAAGTACACCCAATTATTGAAAGCTAGGGAGAAGAAAGCATGGGCTGTGTGAAGGAATAATGATAGACTCATTTCTTTCTGATGAAAATGAGTGTGAGACAGTGGGAGGGGCATTGTCTCTGTCATTTATCTACTTGACCAACCACCTTAGCAAGTTTTAAAATCTATTTGTAAAATCTTTACTCATCGTATCTTAATCTGAGAAGTGTGGAGAATGTTACTGGTCTTGCAGGATTTGGGGGATGAATAGCACAGAGGTAGACAACTTGGTTAGTGCACAAGATGTTTGCTTAGCATCACTGTAACCTGATTTAATACTTGCCATTTCTACTTTGGAAGTCAACATCCTTAGAATCCTATCACAGTACCCCTCCTATTAAAGGTATTTGTGTATAGCTTTTTGATTGCACTGAAGACCCTCATCCACCTTGGTGAAGTTAATGTCATCAGAAAGACTGCAATGTTTGAAGAGTCATATTTCACAGATTCTCCTCAGTTTTACACTTAGGACTCTAGAGAAATGCTAACCTCTTGTCTTAGAAGGCAATTCTAGATAGTCCAATGGTGCCTAAGGTGCAGAGAGTGACACAGACCTGC
Organism: Theropithecus gelada; assembly: GCF_003255815.1. Lineage (NCBI taxonomy): Eukaryota > Metazoa > Chordata > Mammalia > Primates > Cercopithecidae > Theropithecus > Theropithecus gelada. The sequence goes on along the minus strand of NC_037674.1, from coordinate 29,873,939 downwards.
TGCACAGGATTCCAGATCTCTGATTATCTCTGACAAGCTTATCAGCCAATATGAGAAATAACTTCTATGTGTTAAAATCAGTATTAAGTTGAAAATGACCAAACATAGGAACTGAAGACATTTCACAGCATTTTTTCCCATAGGTGGCTATCCAGTTGAAATTTCAGCTGTGGCTCTTGGCCAAAAAGTTCATTTAAAAAAAAATTGAGAACAGTATTTCTGCCAATGAAATACTAAGTTCTTCTATATTTCTGATAAGAAAATGGTTCATTCTTTCCACAGTGAACCATTTCAGAAAAGGGTTTATTTTCTACTTCTGGGCATATATTCTATAGTTTGAGGAATATAATTAGAGATAATCAATGCTTTTATTAGGTGATATGATCCCAAATAACTATGTTTGAGACGCTTCCAAATTTTACTCCTGACAATAAAAGTGTGCTTGGATAATATAATCTGGCATTTAAACTTTTCATCCTATATTCTGGATACAAGATGGGCAAATCACCTGAGGTCAGGAGTTCGAGACCAGCCTGGCAAACATGGTAAAACCCTGTCTCTACTACAATTACAAAAATCAGCTGGGTGTGGCGGTGGGCACCTGTAATCCCAGCTATTCAGGAAGCTGAGGCAGGAGAATCACTTGAACTCAGGAGGCGGAGGTTGCAGTGAGCCGAGATTATGACATTGCACTCCAGGTTGGGTGACAAAGACTCCATTTCAAAAAATAATAGTAACAAATAACTGACATATTTCTTCCACTTAAATTATAAAAATGACCAATAAAAAGAAGAGTGAGCAATCTCCCCATAACATTAATGCAATACACTAAGCATACTGAAGTATATTAATAGATTCCAGAATGGGAATCAGTAGGTAGCTGCTTTCCATCTCAAATTAAAATACATTATACTCTACTTCAGCAGGATACAGGTTATTAAAATGATCAAAATGATCTAATCTAAATTTTTTTTTTTTTTTTTTGAGGCAGAGTCTCGCTCTGTTGCCCAGGCTGGAGTGCAGTGGCCGGATCTCAGCTCACTGCAAGCTCCGCCTCCTGGGTTTACGCCATTCTCCTGCCTCAGCCTCCAGAGTAGCTCGGACTACAGGCACCCGCCACCTCACTCGGCTAGTTTTTTGTATTTCTTAGTAGAGATGGGGTTTCACAGTGTTAGCCAGGATGGTCTCGATCTCCTGACCTCGTGATCCGCCCGTCTCGGCCTCCCAAAGTGCTGGGATTACAGGCTTGAGCCACCGTGCCCGGCCGATCTAATCTAAATTTTAAGAAACTTAAAATAAGCAGGGACTGAAAGACTTCACTCATTAAAACGAAAAAAGAGGACAGATCACAGAATAAAAACACTTCAGCTCTTGTATTTTAATTCACATAGGCATTAACTATTAATATTTTGGTAGGACAGTTGTAATTTCTATATAAAATATCCCTTTTCTGTGGAAAGCTTTTGTGATTCAGGTCACTCAAGCTGCAATAAAAACTCAGAGAAGGAAACAGAGGATGGCTCAGCAGTTAATCATTCTGTGTCTTATTTCAAATCGTGTTATTCATCGAAAAAACTGTACTTAATATGTTCAAGTTTTATTCATTTTTCACTGTCTGCTCCTGCATGAAATATTCAAAGAGCCCTTGGTATAAAGAAATAGCCGTTACAAAAAAAAATTTTTTATTAACATTGTAATCAAGATGCAAGAAATAAATTTTCTACCAGCTTCTAAAACTGTAAGTAATGCATTCTTAAGAAAAAAACAGCAATAAAAATGTAATATTTCAAGCTAGCTATCCATTTTAAACCACCGAGTCAAATTTTGGAGAAAAAACATGTGATAATTCCAACATATATTAAAATTTCTGCTAATGTTACATTAAACCTACCACAGTATTTTTATATATTTTAATGGTACAAAGAAATTTAAGATACTTTTAATAATATCTATTGATTAAAATAGGGGGTGATGTGGTGAATTTTGTTTTTAAAAAAATTATGTTTTTTCACCAGTGACAATATACTGTGGACATGCTTGCCACATTGGGATTTTAAAATAAGATTGCAAGTACATACTTTCCTCGACAGTTTCTTTATCCAGAATACATTTCTTCTTCTACCTTCTCATGACCCAATATACTTAACCACCTCTCTGCCTTTTCTGTCTCTTCAGGCCAAAATTTCACTTCTTACTTTTCAGCCTGTATTAGAGTAGGGTGTCCCAGACTGAGCACTATTGCTATTTAGAGCCAGATGAATTTGTATTACAGGAAGGCTGTCCTATGCACTGTAGATGTTTAGCAACATTCCTGGCCTCTACACTAGATGCCAGTAACAGGACCACCACCCCAGGATGTGACATCCAAAGATGTGCAGACATTACCATATGTCTCCTGAGGGAGAAAACCACGCCTTCTTAAGAAGCGCTGTATTAGAGCAACTTGCATACATAACATCATATTCACCTTTGACCATATTTCTCATTGTATGAAACTTAGCTCAGAGGTGACACTGAGTAAATGTTTGTGAAATGGATGCAGAATAAGATGGTGTTTTAGTATTGCAGTACGTTTCTAGAATAATAAACATGTTACTCATATATTAAATTCTCAGTTCCACTTAAAAACTTAAGAATAATTCTACATCCATTTCGGATTTGTTTATTTTCCATGTTTGGAACCGAGAGAGAAGAGAAGACTGTTTTTCCCATGTGAAAAATCACATTTGAATTATGTGGCTCATAAATTTCTAATGGGATTCAATTTCTTGTAGAGTATTTTTTTTTTCTTTTTGTCTAACTGCTTCAGAAAGATGACATCCAAATCTCTTTCACAAGAGAATAATGAAGGAGGTAAGAGTTCAAACATAGGACAGAAAAGAGCAAGAAAGAGGTGAAGAAGGAAAAAAGAGTAAATGAGCAAGATACAAGAGGTTTGCCACACTTATAAACCCATTCATTAAAAAGTTGAATTCAATTAAACATATTTTTAAAGGGAAGTATGTCTTAAAACTTGAAAATAGTGAAAAAATCAATGATAAGCTATTGACGTTTTCCTTAGATCAAATGCTATAGTTACTTTTCTAACACAGCAAGGGAAAAAAACAAAAAAGAGAAGGAGATGAGAAAGGGAAAGAAGAAAATGGAGTTAAGGGGAAATTATATGAGAATAAGAAAAGTAAAACACAAATGCTTTGAAAAGTGCACTTAGATTTCTAAAGGATCACAAGACATTTTATACAACACACATTTTGATTAAATAGCACTTAAATAATAATTCAACACATTTGAAATAGTTTGAAATAGTAATTTCCCCCACAGAGTATGGATTAAAAATTAAAGAGACAGGCCGGGCACAGTAGCTCTCACCTGTAATCTCAGCACTTTGGGAGGCTGAGGTGGGCCGATCACCTGGGGTCAGGAGATCGAGACCAGCCTGGCCAACATGGTGAAACTGTCTCTACTAAAAAAAGTACAAAAATGCTGGGCATGGTAGCCTGTTCCTGTAATCCCAGCTACCCAGGAGGCTGAGGCAGGAGAATCGCTGGAACCAGGTGGCAGAGGCTGCAGTGAGCCGAGATCGTGCCACTGTACTCTAGTCTGGGCAACAGGGCAAGACTCTATCTCAAAAAAAAAAAAAAAAAAAAAAAAAATTAAACAGACAAAAAAACCACTTTGGGTTTATGATCATAAGGTAAATGATTATGCTTATTATTTGGAAAAAAATACAAGCTTTTTTTTCCCCCAGATAATACTTACTCATTTAAAAAGTTGTATTTCATTAATTAGTTCTGTATTTCTAAATTAAGAAAACATGAGAGAGAAAGCCCAAGTAACGGGGAAACATTCATTCAAGGTAGTGAGCCTTTTCACTTGTCATCAAGGAGGGGTGGTCACAGTGCTCAGGGCACAGAGTCTAGATACGTGTTGAGCCAGGATCTGGTGCCCTGCTTTTTAGCCATGTGACCTTAGGCTTGGGTTCTCCCAGAAGCAAACCTGAGACAAGCATCAAAAGGTAAGTGGTCTGCCTGGGGAGGGATCCCAGGAAACACTGGGAAAGGAGCCAGGAGGTGAGAAAAGAAAAAAGTAAGCTAAAAAAAAAAAAAGTAAGTAAAAAATAAGTGTGTGTCAAGCCAGTCTTCGGAGGGAAATGATCCCGTCTCACAGGGACACTCTAGAGTGCTATGTATTTAGAATACACATCAGAGTTGTCACAAATGAGGAAGATGGAGATTTTCTCTTCTTCCTTTCTTACCCACCAACTTCCTGTATTTCATCGGTAGGGGGCTGCTCCCTGAGGCATTAACCCTCTGGCACTCCAGCTGGTCCTGCATGGGACTGAGCCTGTGCCTGTGGCTCCTCAGGCAGAGTGGCAGGTGTTTGCAGTAAGCAGTGTCAGCTATTACTGCTTTATATTTGATTGATACTATAACACCACTATGATATTTCTAAATTATATAACAAAATCTAAGTTAAAATAACAAAAATGAAATACAATAACTATTCATGGGTATTTGGTATTGTGCTAAGTGCTAGCCAATTATTTGGATAACTGCAACAGTATTTACACTGTGATATGGTTGGGCTGTGTCCCCACCCAAATCTCTTCTTGAATTGTAGCTCCCTTAATTCCCACATGTCATGGGAGGGACCTGGTGAGAGGTAATTGAATCATAGGGATGGGTTTTTCCTGTTTTGTTATTGTGCTAGTGAATAAGTCTCATGAGATCTGATGGTTTTATAAAGGGCAGTTCACCTGCACACACTCTCTTGCCTGCCACCGTGTGAGACATGCCTTTGCCCCTCCTTTGCCTTCTGCAATGATTGTGAGGTCTCCCCAGCCATGCTGAACTGTGAGTCCATTAAACCTCTTTCCTTTATAAATTACCTGCTCTTGGGTATGTCTTTATTAGCAGCGTGAGAATGGGCTAATATGCACTGGAAACTGAAACTCCATTTGGTCATTTTGGACTTCATGCCACCAAAAAAACAGGTAGAATAACAGATACAGGATAATGAATCCTACTATTAATTGGAAATGATCATCTGCAGGAAGAGTACCAATGGAATTCAAAGGGTGGAACCCAAATGCCTCTATTTCAGCATGTCCAGTGTCAAATGTTCAAACAATCAGATAGCACTCTATATAAACAAGACCCCAATAATTAAACTTTTCTATATTTCTCTGTCACTTAAGGAATCTTGGAAGTTGAGTTTCCTTTGGCGCCAAAGAGAACATGGACTGGACAGAAGAATTTGTAAGTTATAAGTATGAACTATAACTTTAGGATCTGTTACAGAAATAAGTATTGTATCTTCCACTGTATTTTCATTTTTATGGTTCTATAAATCATTCTAAAATGTAGCTAATTCTCATCTATCTCTCTTGCCCATCACAATTTTCTAAAGGGTGTAGTGTTGACTAACTTTATTATTCAGTCTATGGTCATGAATATTGAGATGGGATTGTGATAGAATAAAAACAAAAGAGACGGAATGAATATTCCTCAGAAATCCTGGATTCACTAACTGAGAAGACTTTAGCTTGCCTCCATTTATTATTGAACATGGTCATGTTACATCAAGCCATAGCATTGTCCCTCCCCTAATGTGGAAGTATAAATACTTATGTACAGGTAGAAAAGAGAATTTTAGAGAAATGGCAGGGTGGAGAAATTGGGTAGTAGTAGAGAAGTCTCCATTACCACCAACAATTTGGAAAGAATGTACGAGTTTTCTATGGCTCAAGTGGACCTCACGAGAGGAAGCTGAGCTTTAGCTTACTTGCTGGAATCCCATTCCAGAGGGCTAGCCACAAGGAATGGATTTTCAAGCAGCATGAATCTATGGCATATGCTGCAGTAGGCAGTCACAGGAGACACTGACAGGAATCTATCTGAAATAGATTTCACTCCTCAAGGAAATGTACAGATAGGAAGGTCCCCAGAAACACACACGAGAGACCAGCATTTGGATGCAACAATATAGGAAGCATTGAGGACCTCTTCTTCTTTCCCTTTAGTTTCCATTCCCAAAAACACCGTGGAAAAGAGGGACCTAGAAGTGGATGGGGAAGGAGGAGCAAGTGGCACATCAGACTCCCTTTTATATACCAAGTCCTTTGGACCTGAGCATGTCTGGGGAGGGCAGCTCGGCGAGGGTGGATGGGAGGGCTGGAGGAGGTGGAAATACATTTCCACAAGGCATAGTTACGGGTAGTTATTGGAGAAAATTAAAAACCATTTCATATCTATAGCCTACCAATTTCAGTTATCTGAAAAATTGAATACTCAGAAAAAGAAAATGAGGGAATGGGAAATAAATTAAGAGTAAAAAAAATTATACTGTCAGTGAGTTATTAGAATTAAGAATCCTCTCCTCTCCCCATATGTTTTTAATGTTTTCATATAATACTAATACATGTAATAAGATAATTATGCCAAATTCCATATACCATAGTTGATTTTATATATATATAGATAGATAGATAGATACACATACACACACACATAGATGTATGCACACACACACTCACACAGTCGTCCCTTGATATCCATGAGTTCTGCATCCATGGATTCAACCAACTGTGGATGGAAAATATTTTTAGAAATTGCATCTGTACTGAACATGTACAGGCTTTTTTTTCCTGTTATTATTCCATAAACAATACTGCTTAACAATCATTTACATTTTTTTGTATTCTACATACTCTAGAGATGATTTAAAATATATGGGAGGATGTGCATACGTTATATGCAACTCCTATACCTTTTTATATCCGGGACTTGAGCATCCATAAATTTTGTTATCCATGGCAGGTCCTGGAGCCAATGACCCATGGATACCGAGGGATGTCTGTCTGTATACGTGTATATGTGCATGTTGGGGGGGTGTACACATAAATGTAAACCTATAAAGATGAAGCAAAAGTTCTATATTCTCATTTTTTTCTTCGAGTAAAGTTACAACGCTATTTGTTTGATATATTAGAATTGTATTCATATTTATAAAGTTCAGAAAACCTTAAGGGAGCATGAGCATGCATTCAGGTAAAAATGTTTTGAATATTTCTGCATCTCTTGACAATCTCTCATGAGCTCGACTTTTCCCTTTCTGGAAATATCCCACAGTATAACCTGGGATATATGAAAAGGGATCATTGTAATTTTTAACTGGACACTATCAGAAAGCATAAAGTGCTATACGCAGACTACCTACCTAGCACCTTTAGCTTTATCCTTGATATAGGGAGAAAAATTAATGTATCCAAGAGGAAAAAATGATGAGTCCAGGGTATTTTCATCATAGTTAAAAAATTATCTGTATTTTCCCTTTTCCAAGGATCTTTCATGAATGAAGACAGTGTCCTCTTACTTACTTTTATTATTTCTGTAGTATAACTTACTAGTTTCTGAAGTTTGAGCCTGCATTTGGCTCTTTTGACTCACACTGACATGTTCAATAATCTCTTAGAAATATCAGATCTTAAATACATATAATCACCAAAATATAATAAATCACAAAGCAACTTGAAAGAAACACTTCTGAACAGTAATATCTTAGAAGCTTATGAGGTGGGAACTTTGACACATGAAACATATCTGAGTTTCAAATAAAATACCAAGCCTGCCTCTTGGCCTGTTTCAAAGAAATCTTGCAATTTTTTTCATATGAAATTAGCATAAAATGAGATTTCCCTTATAGAAACCCCACAGCACAGGATTTTACATTTGAAGTTAGGATTTAGGGAATTATTATCATTTTTTTTGGAAGATACCAACACCAGAAATCCACTGAGTTTTTAATACTGAATTGAAGAAAATATCATGGTCATAAATTTTAAAAAGTAGATTTTACTTAAAGTAGTTTTATGGAAGTTAAAATCACCAACAAGTCAGCCATTCCATAGAGCTTTAGTATGGAATATATTAGTGTTATTAAAATTATTTATAAAATTATAATTCATGAACACTAAAAAATATTAGTATTCTCTATTAACCATAACTCTCCATTTTAAGGATACTTCAATTCACAACAGCACAAAATTATTAGTACTATATATAATAATTCTGATGTTAAATTTTAGTTTAGTATTCAGTTTACCTTATTCTCAGGTCCTATGTGTTACTTACTCTGTGAGGTTTGAGTATCTATGAATTTCTTTATCAAGGCATCAGTAGTTTGGGTATAAAGACTGAGAGCATATCTCAGAGACTGAAGATCTGGGCTTTTCTCCAAGAAATTCTTTTTCAGGCCATTTCCTCCTGCATGAAAGTATTGCTACGAAGAAGAAAAATAGCAGAGGCATTTAGAGAGAAGTAGTGGAGGAAGGAATTTATTACTCTAATAGAGAAGCTCAAATGGAATAATACAATTTGATCAATGCAAGATACAAAAAATGGTTCCACTATTTTCCCATTGCTAAGTTATTAACATCTAATTCAGGTCCCCTAGACATCTCTGAAATGACACTCAGCCTCACAGACCTCATATCACAGAAGGCCTAATCCTTTTTCTCTTATGCAAAACTTTAAACAAATGAGATCATGCTGATGTAGCAGTCAGAATCCTTATAGAATAACGGGTTTAGGTCACAATTATCGACTTGGTTATTGACTTGTTTCTTGAACATGAGAAAAATACCTAGGGTTGTCAACATTTCATAGGGAAGGTAGCTTCTGGCCACATATTTTCCAGATACCAGTTTGCAATTCTAGGTCAAGTGTCTGCCACTCCATCTGCCCAATCCTCTAATCACACAGTGGTGCAGATATAGGCCAACCTGACAAGGCAGAGTGGTCCTTGGAAATCCAACAGCCCTTGAACCTTGTGTCTGATAAATATAATAAAACTTGTTTTTGCTACTGTTATTCAACCAAACTCAAAATATTCCAAAATCTATAAATAAGGTAATAGAGAAGATACATGGTCATTGATAATAAATATAGTCCCTGAGGGATGTTAGCATTTTTCATACTACAAGTGTTACGCACAGACAGACATCTCTCGGAAATGCAGACTGTCTAGAGATATATGATAGAACTGAGGATGTTTTTTTCTACCTGTTTATAAATAACAGATTTATAATATTCTATTAAGGTTAGATAAATGGTTCTCTTTCTCTCTTCCTGTACCAACAATACTAGAGGAAACAAAGCACTCACTAGCAACTGTGGCTCACTGTGATCTATAATTAGTACAGAACGAAATATGCCAAAGAAGCTCAAGAAATTATTCAGAGACACTCCCCTAAATGGGTATGTGTCATTCTTCTTTCCCACTCCTTAAGAATTTCTCAGGCAGGACATTTCACTGAGCTGCAAAAATCATAATTATCGCAGTTTTTTTTCCCCATTCAAGGAGAGATGCAGAAAAATTTTATGGGTATTAGCAAGCATCTGGTTCTACTTTCAGAGAGTATACTGTAGAGGACATTCATGGTGTAGGCCAAAGAAATTAGGCAATCGGGATTTAAACTTAAGAAAGACTGGTACAATTACAGATACCCTCCCCAGGGAGAAAGAAACCTATGGACCTTTGAAGTTCCATTCACTGATTCTAGCTAGGTACTCCGTGAAAACACAGGCTGTGGCAAAAACTACATATGCTATGAAAAGGAGGCACGGAGAAAATGTCTTCTCTTTAGGAGAATACAAAAACATAATTTTAAAATTGTTCTACACCTGGATCTTATAAAGAATGTTAAAACATTTTCACACGCAGAAAGTATTTAGAGGACTGTTAGTCCAGAACTGTTGCGGGCGCCTTAACAGATGAAAAAAATATGATAATTCCTTTCTTTGAGAAACACAGTATTTAAGGATGGAAAAAAGATTTCATGGATATATTGAGAGGGATACACGTAAATGTATTTAGATTGGTCTTGACTCTGTATCTCCTAGAAGGGTAGTGGAATGCTCTCTGGAGGACTGTTTACATAATGAATCAAGGAGCCATCCAAAGAAATAACTGTGCCTGAGAGTAAAGAGCAGTGCTAGAAACCGAGCCAAGAGTAGGAGGGAAACTCTGCAAAGGAAAACACACTCTCTCTCTTTCTTAATATTTCTCAGGTAAGCCTCAGTCTTATCAAACCTGAGCATAAGTGCTAAATGATTACAATAAAGGAGGATGAGGAGGAGCAAAAAGAGGAGGAGGAAGAGAGGGAAGGAAAACCAAAACTGATAAAATGAAAATTTGCCATTTCTGGGGAAAAGGAAGCAGAAAAGATTAATGGGTATTCTGTCTATGATACACATTTGGGTTATTCTCACTTTTCATTGTTCTTGGGCTACTTTAAAACTCTATACATTGTAGAAAATTAATAATAATAGTATAGATGATATTTGTCCCTCATAATACAAATTAATTATTTTGGGCAGAATAAAACTGAATATTGCTCTGTGGATAAATCTTTCTTTCCTCTATTCCAGCTTTTCTTATTGCTTGTATATGCTTGGTTTCTGGAATTCTCCTTTGAGACAGTCGTAACATCTTAACTGGTTCCCTCACTAATTGATGAATAAAATAACATTTTGACACATTTTATAACTGCATGAATATCACAATTATACCCTCTTTTAAAAACTGTTCTTTAACAGTGTATGTAAAGTAGCATGAGTGATAGCATTCATAAGGATGACCACAGGATTTACTGTCTAATTTGTAAGATCGCACTGTGGATTCTTCAGTCACCTTAACACTTGACTGCATCTGTGGTAGTGTCTGCTGTGCCACCTGTTTTTTCCCTCTTTTCTTTCATAAATATTTATTAAATCTGTATCATGAGCCAGACCTTGCACTGGATGCTAACATTATAAAGCAAAAGAGACACAGTGGTTGCTCCCAAAGGTATTATGATCTAGTAGGAAATGTAACCAACATTTAAACACATGACTTCAACAACACATTGTAGGTGTTAGAAAAATGATTTGAAAATACAGATAATCGGGGAGGCATGCAATTCTGTTGTCTAAGGAGCCAACAAAGGCTTCCAAAGAAGTGACTTCTTTGGTGGCTATGAGTTTTTAAGTACTGTTGTTTTTAACTTTAGCAGCCAGTAGGTAATGCACCCTCATGAACTAGAGAAAGAGGACAATCCCACCAAGTAACCGAGAAACCCTGGTAGTCTTGGCACTATTTAAGGAGAACTGAAGTGTTCATAGTTCTTCAAGTATAATCTAGATATAGTTTTTCAAATACTGTTTTCTCCTGTTATTCTATACCCATCACTAAACCCGTACTGCCTCTAGCTAGTAGAGGGCCAATGGAAGTTAAGAGATGACACTGCACTCCTAAAAATTCCCAATGCTTATTAACATGGTAAAGGCTCTGAGGCATACTGTGGTAAAGAGATCTGTGTAATCTTTTATTAATATACCTTGTTGCTAAAATTATTAGGCCATAGGCCACCTATATAACTGGGCTAATACTTTGGGAATACAAGTGTTTTATGGAATATGATTGGGAAGAATAGAAGAATGTCACTGAACTTCATATAACTGAGATATTATTGAGGGCCTGGAAAACTTCATAGAAGAAGGTAAAAGGGGTTAAGCTATGAAGGCATCAACTAAGTACTTGTACTGAATCTTTTAAAATAATTTTCTAGAACGGCATATTTTTAATACTAAGGCATTATTTTGTAGGACTCTGGGACTTTGGGGACTAATCAGGAAATGAAATCATAAATAAGGTGTGTGCTTGTACCTGAGGAAACCCAAGGGTCCCTATAGTTTTAGGTACGATACTCAACTGACTTCCTCTTTTTTAACCATAGAGTTTTACTTGTTATTCCATTAAAGTCTCTAGCAGGATATTTACTGAATAGAAGTTTTGTAAGGGCAGAAACTAATGCCTGTGTCTTTGGAGTGTATTTTACAATATGAAATGTCCCGAGACAGAAACCCAGGACAGAGGGTAGCTATGTCAGAAGAGAAAACAAATTGCCAGGTGGTAAGAATGAAAATATCCCGTTCAATGGACACAGTCAAATAACACATGTCATAGGCTCCTCACTCTAACAATGAAGAAGGCGATTTCTATGGTCATGCAAATGCAAACTCGACGAGAATGCTACTTTATGAAAACCTTTCACACAGTGTTCAAAACCTGGAATGAGAGAATCTCCGAGCACCAGTCTGGTTATCTTACTGGCACAGATAATCAGGAGAAAGGGGGCTGCAATTATTACGTGGATCTTGGCATTCAGAGATTTTACATTCAAATTTGACTCTATGCACATGACTCTGAAGGAACTGGAGAGTAGAATCCGCATTTTGCTGAGGCTGGGTTTGAAGGATATAAATGTGAGGGTGATGTATAGAAGTAAATGTCTTAAGTATTAGACAAAACCCACTATCCATAGCTCAGTGCAGCATAGTTGATTTCTACTCATTATAATGGGCATTTTGTTGGGGGATAACATGCTAGAAAGGAATTTGTAAATGTGGGGTTTAAAGCCTTCCGGATGTTTTCATTACACATGTGAAAAGTGCATTATTTTCCATGGATTCTAAACAAAAGCCCAAGACTTAGTCTCTTATAATTCCTCTGTGGCCTGCAGTATAATCTAAGAAACTTCAGTTTGATCTGTTCAGATGTTTTACTTACAATGGTCTAAAGTAGCAGGAAAAAATGGGCAAAAAACAATTAGGATAGGTCATTTCCTCCTTATTGAAGAAAATAATTTGTAACTTCTCAGCTGAAGGACTGTGGAGGAGTTGGTTGTTTAGTGCAAAGAAGGATAAAGATATTAGCTGGATGACATTCTCTCTTCCTCTCTATCATGGCTGATATTTATTTTTGCTAAGGACTTAAAAAAACAAAGGCAGAAAGCATGTTTGACAGATGTGCAGTTGAGCTGAAGCTTAAAGTTGTTACACTGGATGACAAAATTTGGCTTTAGAACGGTCCTGGTAGTCTGGAATGCTGGGTCAACGTTTCTAGAATGAGATGGCAAAGAGGAAACTAAAAAGCCAGAATTCATAATAAATATTCATATTCAAGTTTATCATAAAGTACAGAATGGGGGTGATGTGGCTTAACAACAGAAATTTTTAAAAAGTCATAAAGATTTATTTGCTGTCAAGTTCAACATAATTGCATAAGTGAGAAGGCAGCTATTCAAGCAAGTGAAATCTGATCATGCATCAAAATAGGTAGACAGGTCAAGCATAAGGGTTTGGTAAGGCAGGAATATTCTTCGCTGGTTAGAACACATCTGGGATATTAAGTTCATTCTTGGGCTTCATCATTTATAAGAAATATGAAAAGTGGAGGCCATTTAAAGACAGGTGATAAGAATTTCATAAGGTCTAGGAGGCATGTTATTCAATAAACAGCTTCAGATGATATGGGATGGCATGATAGTTTTGTTTAATATCTGAAAGTCTATCACACAGAAAAGGAAACCGAATGATTTTATGGTAGTTCCAAAGAACAGAAGGAGCACCAATACACAGCAGGAGAGCAGATTTTTCTTTGATACATTCATCAAAAATTTCCAATAATAGTGCATCTTAAAAATCAAAACTTCCGGCCGGGCGCGGTGGCTCAAGCCTGTAATCCCAGCACTTTGGGAGGCCGAGATGGGCGGATCACGAGGTCAGGAGATCGAGACCATCCTGGCTAACACGGTGAAACCCCGTCTCTACTAAGAAATACAAAAAATAGCCGGGCGAGGTGGCAGCGCCTGTAGTCCCAGCTACTCGGGAGGCTGAGGCCGGAGAACGGCGTGAACCCGGGAGGCGGAGCTTGCAGTGAGCTGAGATCCGGCCACTGCACTCCAGGCTGGGCGACAGCGCGAGACTCCGTCTCAAAAAAAAAAAAAAAAAAAATCAAAACTTCCACTTGTAAGTTAGTGAGGTCTCATCACTGGCCACTATTAAGTGGTGCCCAGATGACCATGTGCTGACAACATTGTAGATGACGTGGCAAGAGTGGGAGATGCTGAGTCATGTTTCCAATTCTGAGAGTCTAGAATCCTCTTAACCTCTTTGATTCTCGGATCCTTATAATATGCTAGAAAATATAATTCTTCATCTGTCCTTTATACAGTCGGACTTTTGCATAGGTTATTTAACCTCTTAGGCTATCAGTTAATTCATGTATAGAATGGTAGCAGAAACATCCATTCTACTTTTGGTGTTGTAAACTTGTAATTGCTCTAACTGGAAGAACTTTGTAAATGCTGGAGTTCTTTCCAATTGTAAAAAATATATTTAGTTGACAGAATAACATAGAACTCAACATAGAACTCAGCATTGTGTTTTAAGCATCAGCCCCTATCTCAAGCAGGTTCTTCAATATTTATTTCCACGTTCCTGCCATCGCATCTAACTCCAACATGGCACTAGGAAAACAGCCTTCCATTTTTCTTGGTGGAACCATGCTTTCTCAGTCGCTGGGGCTGAAATCTCTGAGGCATTTTGGGCTCCTTTTCCCGTCTGCCCCATAGTCAGTTGCCAAGTTCCAACAACTCTCCCTGGCTTGTGTCAGTCATATCCATCCTTCCCATTCTCCTCCTAAAGCCACCACCTTGCTGATAGCTCTCATCATCTTAGGAACTAAAGAAACGGAACTGAAATCTCTGACTATAATCTTGAACTATGCAATCTAATTTGTGCATTTCTATAAGATTCCTATTGCTGAAATGACTTTAGCATAACGTTTTCAAAATCATCAGTGAATCCTCTTTTATGAAACATAATGAGGGCACACAAGGACCTCTTTATTTTCAACCTAAACATTTCCCATCAACCTCATTTTACACTGCTTCATTATGCCAACACCTAGTTCAGTCCAGGCCAGTCCACAGAGTGGTCTACTCACTGCCTCCCAGCCTTCTTGTCTTGTGCCTTCCCATGGTGAAATTCCTTTTTTCCTGTTGATGTTCACATCATGAGTCTTCCTCCAAAAAACTTTCTATCCAGCCTGTAAACTCCCATCTGTCCTTCAAGACCATTACAGCTTTTCCTGATCTCTTGAGTTCATACTGGTTGATCACATTCTCTAAAACTTTATGATGTTTTAAAATCTGTTTCCCTCAACTAGTATTTGGATCACCTGTTCCATTTCTTACACTGCTGTAAGTTAAAACGTATCATTATTTCATTTTCAATGTGCCTCTCTCTCTCAGCTTTTAATCTGGACTAGAAACTCCCGGAGAGAAGGAACAGCACTGCTTCTCAAAGGGGAGTCTCAGGTGTTAAAGAATCTGACCAGGGCTGTGCTCTTATAGGGAAAAGGTTCTGGGCACAGGAAACCAAAAGGCCAGAGGACAAAGCCTTAAGGACTTGAACTATTGGCGAGGGAAAGAGTCAGATTTAATAGTTAGCTCCTTTGAGAGGGAATTAAAGGGTTTATTGGGAAAGGAGGAAAAAAGAAACACATTGGCTGCAGTAGAGTATGTGGGGTCTTGGGCTTAAGAGTGGAAAGAGAAGCCTCCAAAATGAACCAGTCATCAGGCAATATAAGTGTCAACTTAATATTTATGAAGCGTTTTCTATATGCCTGTTTTAATTGCTTTATATGTGATGACTCATGTAATTTTCTTTCAATAATCTTTTAAGTAGTATTATTATTTCCATAGGAGAGGAGAATAATGTGCACATTGATGTCTTTCTCTCTCTCTCTCTTATTCACCTCCTATTCTGATGTTATACTTGTTAGTGGTGTAATTTCCCATGTAGTTTCCAGTATTTTATTTACTTTTGTAATTCATAGCCATCTTCTGCCCTTTGTAAAGGCTTCCACCCTAGGTACATTAATATGTTGGTGTCACAAATGTCAGGATGTGTGACAAGGAGCACTATTATCACCTGGAGGGTAGGAAGGAGCTATATACAAAGTATCATTTTCTTTACCTTGAAAAATAACTATATATTTTTTTCTTCATAACTTTTCAGAAAATAAAGCACTTGAGACCTGGTTGTGATTTGAGAGGCAAAAAAAAAAGTACTGCTAAATTTTATAAAATCAGGAAAAATACTGCCTGCATGCTTGGCAAGCTATTTTTTTATAATCCCAATAAAACTCTGAATTCTTTTAACACTTCAAACTTTTCAAGATTGAAGATCTTTCACAATGTATTTTTACTGACTCATGGGAACATGCTATTGTTTCTTTACAAGATTATAAGAAGAATTCCCTTTTTTATTAAATATACTATTTTGGTAGCAATTTTCCATCATTACTTTGTTCTTTCCAACACCTGTATCATATTTTTGGCAAATCCAGGCAGACAGCTCATTTTGCAAACTTAGATATAATCATAACCCACCTTAACTTTATAACTTTAGAGGTTAGCCACTAAAGTTTTATTTTTTTAGAAATTATTTGACAGATATTTTTAAAAATTATTTTCTACCACAACTGGAGTCCTCTTTTACACACCATATCAAAATATGCTCTTCCTGCCCATAAAATATTTCAGTGTTTCTCTTTTGCTGACAAACTGAAGTTGAGATTCTTTACTTTGGTGTTTAAGCCTCAGCATTCTGGCTCCAATCCAATGTTCCTCTTTCATTCCCTGTGATACTCAGCCAGTCATGATCGGTTCTTCTACACTAGACTATTTAAAGTTTTCATGCTGACCAACGCCTTCTCTTCTGTCACTCATGCTGTGTTTTCTGTAGGCCTGCAATGCCTTCCTCCCATTGTTTTTTCCCTCTTTATCCTCTACATTCCCAAATATCCTTCTCTGGTAAGCTTTTCCCTGGACAGTCAGAGAAAATTCATCACCCTCTCTGCCCTCCCCCATCCTTTGTCCACAATTATTTTACTGATTGTAGATGGTTTTGTTCCCAAGTCAAAGGCAAGTGCTGTCATCTCCAGCCACCGCCTCATTGCTCACCATATTTTCTACCTACAGTAAGCTCTCAAATAATGATATTTGAATTGCAATCCTCCATAGGTAGGTTATTTTGTTTTTCTCATGAGCAGCTGGATTTTAACCAAGGCAAAACTACTTATAATAGTGAAAAGAAGATGCTGAGAAAAAGCCACTGGAATCACCCCATGGGCAATGGGGATAGCAGGATAGGGTAGAACCTCTGTGAGGGTAACAAACGCAGAGGAATAAAATGTGGTTCATCATCATGTTCTTCTGTTTGCCTGGAGTCCTGAGCATAAGAAATGGTATTATCTAGGATTAAACAAGAAAGTAATAAGTTCCAAAGCTAAATTTGAATGTATAGTTAAATTCCTTTCCTTATACCAAGAAATGCAGATTTCTAGAGGGCCCTGATTCACGTTTATTAGTTTTAGAGAAACCTCAGTATTGCCACTGCATGATGCCAAATATATTTGCAACATATAATATAGTGTCATGTTCAGGCCCCTATAACAAGGGTTCTGGGGGAATTTAAAAGGGTGGGAAAAATTAAATCATTCAGCATTTTTTCAAGTCAAAGTGTAACTGCTATTTCTCTTTGAAAGAAATCTACATTTAGGGGAATCTCATGTCAGTCCTGAGTCTTCCTGAGATATGGGGTTGGAACTCAAAGTCCAGCTGGAACTCAAAGTCCAGCTAGAACTCCTTTAAAATTTCCCTATTGGCCTCCCTATTAGTTTGCACACACAGATTAGGTGACTGGTTATCTGTCTCACAGCTGCCACCTTTCTACTTTTACTTTCAAACATTGTTGATTTGGTTGCTTTGTCGGCTAAATGGAACGTCTCAAAGCCCAACCATCCTAACTGCAGCAGATGATCATAATTTTTGTTACTCCTGCCATATTTGACACTCTTGACTTACAATAGAAGCTACATGTGACAGGCATTATAAAATAGTTCCAGTCCAATTAAAGTTTTAATATTTAGAAAAGTTCATATTTTCATCAATGCTTGTATAGAGGCTGAAAGGTTTTACATTATTTTAAAAATAATTACGAAATAGTCTAAGTAATTGACATAGTATTTTAATATAGCAAGAAGTAATCTCTCTGAAGAAGTATCCCTTTTAGCCTGCTACACTTTACTTAAACTTTGTAAATACTTATTGAAAAAATGTGACATAGAAGCAAGGACACTGGCTTTAGAGTTTGGAGTCCTTTCTCAGCCTTGCCAATTACTAGCAGAGCTATGGCGTTGGAAAAACAACTAAAATCCCCTCACTTTTAATTTTCTCAATTATCAAATGTGAATAATCATTCTTGACCTATCTAACACCCAGGATATTTACAAGGATCACATGAAATGATGTACATACATAAGAGAAATTTGAAAATGTAAAACATTATTTCAGCCTATATTCTAAAAACTGCATAGCCCTTTCCTTCTTTGTTTTCTCATTTCTAGCTTATTCAATTAAACTGAGCTGAAGAGGAATTAAAGATTATCTCTTTAGCAGCCATCGGAAATTAGCATGGGTAGCGTGTTCTCCTTTGATCTATGTTCATCTTTCTCATAAGGTCTCTGCTTGCATCATAGTGCTCCTTTGGCTTGGCTCTGGGTAGACATTGAGTTTCTTGCTCTTGGAATTAAAACTCTTTTAAGTTGTACTCTTCGTTCTCCTGAATTCCTTTGTAGTCAATCTCACAATTAGTGTTTGGTAGGACAGTAAGTTGGTGCAAATCTCACAGACAGACAAGATAAAGGGAGTCTCAGCTTTGGCAAACTAATGACAGTCACTGAAAATCAGATATCGGGTGAATACCTTGGCAGATGGGCAGGGCACAGGGTCAAGAGAGTCTCATAGCAGGCACAGCAGGCCTAGCATGGAGGTGCCTAGAGAAAGAGTTGGCATCACAGAAGTTAGGGAAGAGGGGGACTGGAGAACTGACACAGGCTCTGAGGCTCAGGAGGACCAGAGTCAGACTCCAGTCCTGGAGAAACAAGACAAATGGCATGGACCCATTTATTGGACCTTGGACACCAAATAGTGGTTTTGTCCACAAAGAACAAGACCAGTGTCTGGTGTCTGAGATTGAATTAAAATATCAGTATAGATGATATAAACAGGAAGAACGGATAGTTGAGCTGTCAAGATAAAAGGAATGTGCTTGAGGATCAACGTCGTCTTAGAGTCTGAGAACTCAGTCGGCAGGTGGTGATCATCTGGCCTCATCAATAAAAATTAGAGAAACGCTGAAGTTAGAGACAGAAGCCAAATCTGTGAACGCAGTGAATACCTTTCCCTATTTCCACAGAACACATTTTCCTTCCTTTCCTAAAGCCATGCGTTGACCTAATAAAATGCACAAAGGGCTGAATTCAGATGCCAAAATTTTTTCTTTTCTTCCTCTTCATGGTGTACGCCAGAGCTTATTTTATTCTACTAGCATGTCCTAATATGTAGCTATTAGTGCTACTGAAACTCCAAAAATTAGTTATTTTTTCCACAAATTTTTGAAAATAATTAAAAAACTTTTAAAGTTTTTTATTGTATTTCTTTTTCATGTTGTCCATTTTTTCCTCAAAATTATTTTTCAAATTTTCCATATTTCCAGACAACATTCTTGCTACCTCTTTAGAAACTCCATTTCTGTGACCCAGGTGTCTCTAGGTGTCACAAAACTCTCACCTTCCAACTTTAACTTGGCAGTTGTTACCACTGCGGCAGCAAAAGGCCGTGTCATATTAAATGCTGAAACTGCAAAACAAAAGCCACAAGGTGACAGTTTTGTGAAAGGATGTGACTGTTATTCAGATAGAACTCTGTTGAAAAGAATACCATCGTTTCTATCCAGTAGAACTGTTCTGTGCTCTACAAATGGCTCATGGTACCTAACAGTTATAGTATAGTTAATAGCTATGCTAGTCACGCATTCTGGATAGTAGATGCTTCCCCCAGTGAAGAGTGAACACTTTGGACATAATTTGAATTTAGACGACGAACTCATCTTTCAAACTCTTTAACAAACTTTCACATATAAATATATATGGATATAAATATGAAATAAATTTTTTGAAAATAACTTCTGGGTTACATTTTGAGATGTGCACACATTTAGCATACACTATGATAACTTTTAGTTAACCTTTGGCTATGAAAACAGTTGATGCGTACAACACAACGTCTTTGGGTTTTCAGCAGAAAATGAAATGAAATTATTTACTTACTAAGTGAGAAGGGAGGGTTGATATTTTAAAAATAATTTCAACATGCATAGAAAACATATAAAAACAAATTCTGGCAACCCAAAATATTCCTGAAGCATCTGTTTATCTGGGTTTTAGGGTACATGTCTTTCTTTGAGAACATATATTACAACATAGATTTCACTTACGCTTTAGAGAGAGACAAAGGAAACAAGTATAAGAACAGTGTATTGTGGATGTCATAAGGAGACAGACAGGGCTAAATCTGGCATCCTCCGGGAATGTATTAGGTTGGTGCAACAGTTTCAATGGCAAAAGCCACAATTACTATTGCACCAACCTATATCTATTCAACTATCTACTATCTCTTTGAATGGCACAGCTCTACTGATACATGGCTAAGATCAGGGCTACCTATCTCTGTAGGTAAATGGGGGCCTCTCTGGATGTATATATAGGAACATCATAACCTTACCTTGATGGTAGCCAGGACTACCTCCATTATAGCGCATTGTCTTGGCGTCAGACCCTTGGCATCCTCTCGAATCATATGCTCCTGGAAAACAGAGTAGGAATTGCTTATAAAACAACCAGTTCATGTGTTCATTATGTTTACTTTAAAACATAATCTGTATTATCCCCATATGCAAAATTCCCTATTTGAAATATCTTCTGCACATAAAGCATTTAAAATGAAATGATTGTTTGGTCATATGTTTTATAAATCTCCACATTGTCAAAGGAAAAAATGGTAAACGTCTACTTGAAAAGAAGTGCTTTGATCGCGGTGTGGTTTTATTTTCACTTGCAAGCTACTGTTAGGGAAAAAAGAGAAACCTGGAAAATGCGTGACGAAATTTTTTCACCCGACTTCCTTGGTTTATGTCTGTCACACTGAGGAATGTCAATCATGAAAAGGATTTAAGAAGCAAATTTAAGCCTCTCCCAATTATTACTGATAAAGTCTACTTTAAATATAATGCCTCCATTTTATTCTTCTTCTTAGATACCCTCAATTCTTACTCGTTCCTGGGAAAAGCCCCACGGAAATTAACTCAATTTGGCTGTGAAGATTTTAAATATTTTATAATCATTTAAAATAGTTTAGAACTGATTTTAAAACTTATTTCATTATTTTACAATGGATTTTCTTCATTGTTCACTGTGGCTTGTTTCAACCCATCATAGAAAGCTTATTTAGGGAAATGATGGCAGAAAAAGAAAATAATAAAGGAAATAAAAATCTAAGGGAAAAATTTAAAAATATCTGATCCCCCCCAAACTGACACAATCATCCCAGGGCTGTCATTATGTCATATAAACAACAACACTCAACAAATATTTATTGCGTGCTTATTATGTGCCAGCACTGTTCACAGGGAATGAGATCTATTGTTTAATACAGGGAAGACTTTTGTCCTTCTGGAGCTTAAACTTATGTAGGGGCCTCTGTGAATTAGAAGAAAAGTCCCACGTGGGTGAACATAGCTCTGAGCAGGTATGGAAAGATGAGTAAAGCAGTGCCTTTGGTGAGTAATAAAAGGTGTCTTATTTTTTTTATGAGAGGACAGCTTCAAGTCAACGCATACAGCTTGGCAAGTGGAACATGGGCTCAATTTCAGCTGTCACTTGCTCCTTTATGTAAGCATTTTTGTGCAATGCACGAACCATGCCATCAAACCCAGTGGCTTGTCCTTCTACTTTGGCCCTTATCTTATTGTTTTATTTAGTAATTGCCACGACTTCCAGAAGACAACAATCTATCTATGTCTGGCTCATTCTTTCAGCTTTTCAGTGTCTATTTTGGCAGTTGTTATCTGCTAGGCACTCAGTAAATATTTGGTAATTGGATTGTACTCCCTTCAGTGTGTGTCACAGGATTTTTTATGCCTCAATAGAATCATTGTCTTTGGATATAGCTAACAACATAGTGTAATGCTTCATGGATCCATGATATATATTTATACATCTTACTGCATCTTTCTCTGATACATGGATTTCAAGTTAATCATATTAGTTCATTTCACAGTTTTTAAATAGCAATATTATATACCCATTGAGACTCAAAGAGTAATAGAAATGTTTGCTGAATTATAGGGTAAAATGCTTTCAGACAAGTAATTAAAACTATTTTCTATTAAATACATTTATCTGACTTCATCAGTCTTGACTGGTTTAACAATGTGGTCACATTACTTTTTAACAGATGCTAATAAGTGATATATGCTGGTGCTCTAGAAATATAATTCTTACTAGAAATAATTTTTTAGGATTTAGCAACAGATCATTCAAGTAAGGGGATCTCTGAAAGAGGCCAGCAATGAGTTATTGCCCAAGTAAAAAGTATGCAGTAAACTCAGAGTCTCAGGTGTATTTTCATCAATTGGTTTTTATATTATATCACCAGTTCCTGAAGGTTTATGCATATTTTCTTTTATGTCAAATAAATCTGATTATATGAAATACTGTCAGGCAAATATATACATTATATATATAGCATATATAATATGTATTATATAATACACATTATAAATGTTTTCTGTAATATATATTATACATTATAATATGTATATATTATATAATATATATTACATATTATATATTATAATATAATGTATATATTACACCTAATGAAGTCCCAGAGTATGAAGTAATAGAAAATGTCAAATTGTTGAATAAATACATGTTTAATGAATTAATCCTAAATCATCGCCAAACACAGAAAACCAATTAGTTCCCCGCATTGTTCTACTTTTCTTGATCTTGTGTTCCTTTAGGCAGTTATCTATCAATACTCCTAAATAGGAATTCTGAAATTTTCTATCAGTACAATTATTTCAAATAGCACCTTTTCAGCACATCAAATCTGCTTTCAAACTAATATATTAAAAATTTAAAGACCCATGGTTTAACATTTTTTTTAAATGGAAGTGACATTCTAATAAAATAAGAGGAAATAGTTTTATACAATTTGAAGTTCTTCATGCCAGCTGGAGTTTCAGGTTTCTGTATGATACTGTAGGAGATTTATTGCTCTGTAATTCAAACAATAATAACTAAATGGACTGATAATTTAAAAATGAAAAACTCAAAAGCCAATAATGGAATATGATATAGAATGAAGTTATTTTTCTCAACATCAATAGATACAAAGACTATCTTTAGTCCTTCATATTATTTCAGTGTTGTTGAAATAATCCTGTTAGGTCATTGTATGTATAGTGTGCTTTTAGGTTATTAGAATTAAAAAAGAAATCAGTGAATTGAAAAAATAATGGATCACAAAGCATGCTAAAGTGTTACGTTTTCTGTGGACCCTGATTTTTCCCACAGAGCATGTATATACTCTCTAGGGAACCAGCCTTTATCTCGATCAGAGTTCATAAGATTTGGATTGGGTTGACTGTACCCGAACCTCAGGGTGAGCATGTGAGTTAAGCCAATTGGCACATGTCACTTCTCAGACCACAGTGACTGGTTTGGGAATGGTGATCATACTTCCTCAGAGCTACTGATATTCCAGGAGACTTTGCTGTGATTCCCTGCACTGAGATGGGTGTTTTTCTCTACAAGATTTGAAGTTGAAAAGATGTTACATCAAAGGATGTGAGAGCAGAGACAACCAACTTACACACAGAAATGAAGGTCTGTTATGGCAATGTATCAAACAAGGAGAAGGGCAGAGTCGAGAGGTAGTGAGTATCTGGGTCCTGTGACATTGTTGGAATCCCTAATCAAGCAGTCACAGAAACCAGAGTTACCCCTGGACTATGAAATTTCATGTAGCAGTAAATTCCCTGTTTGCTTATGTTTGGCTTTCCATCACTTGAAACTGAAACAGTTCTAGCCGATAGAACATTCAACTCAGGAAACTGAAGTCTGGGGAGATGCAGTGCGCTTACTAACATCACACAGATACTAGATGCATGGCCAGGGCCATTTCTTTTGCAATAAGACCTATGTTATTTCACCTTCATGGTTTTATGTGAGAAACTTCAGCAGTGTATAAATCCACTTTTCAAAGTAGGCTCCAGAAATCCCAGAGAGGTAATAAAAGGGATAAAGAAAGGGATAGAGATCCAAGATCCAAAATAATAGTTTGGCAGTGACATCTACCTTTTATCTTTCCTTCCAACCATCAATAGCACTGAACACCTGTGAGTAACAACTTCAGGTGATAGCTATATCTTCCAGATGGATTCTTGGTTTTAATTTTTGTGTTAGGAATGGGATAAGGTATATGATAAAATAGAATACTGAAATTATAAGGCACACATTTTACCACAGTACATAACTATACATTTTGTTTTTTCCCTGTGCTGTACATATGAAACAATCCAATACTCAATGGCACCTAACTTTGAGCTACCAGCTCGGGGAGAAATGAAGATCGCTCCCTCTGCAACTGGGAGATGACATATACTTTGCAGTTACCAAGCAAAGATAATGTATATGTTGTCTCATTTATACTCACAACATCCTTGTAACTGTTATTATTATTATTTTTTTGCATTTTACAAGAGCCACATCTGAAGATTAGGGAGGTTAAATACTTTGGCCCATGTCACATAGTAGGAAGCAGTTAAGGAAGAATTTGAACCAAGGTTACCTGTGTCCGGAACTCATCTCTTAACTATATTCTAGTAGGTAGAAATGGAATAAAAATAGCATGTATTTTAGCCAGTCAAGTTCCTATGCTACAGGAACAGGGACTGAAGTTTCCTGTGAAAATCCAGAGTTTTGGGAATCTCAAATTAGGACTAAGCACAGGGTCATTTAGTCAGAACATCCCCCACTTGTAATGGGATTGAACATGTTGACGAGTTGTGTCTGCTTTGATGAATTTCATTTTCCCATACTACGTTTCTTGGTTTTAAGACTTCTCTAGGCTTCACTGGATTTCTATGCAGTGTTCCATTTTGTCTTTGTTCATACCAAGCCAGTTTAATATATGAAAGAAAATATGCTCTCTAATTTAATCCAGAAGCAATAATGCTCAATGCTGCAATACAAAGTTAAAAATTCCTAAAGCAGATTGTGAAATCACAGACATACATCTTCTTAATCCTGCCATACTAGATACTATTACTAGGAGAGGATGCTTGCAGAACTGTAGTTAACTCACTACTTTCCATGAATGAGTAAGTTCCTTATTTTTATTACCTTCAGTTTGGATAATTGTCCAAGATCTTTAGCTGCAATGAAAATCATCTGGGGTCCCTAGAAACAAAGAAAAAGTGAGAGAAGACGCAGTCTTAAGATATTCAGTATTAGTCACAATAGAAATGCAGTCAACAGAGAATTTCTTTATTTCCCTTATTAGAGTTATGGCTTATGCCAGATGCCCTTAATTGGTCTATTACAAAGATTGGGTCAAATATATCTAATAGTGCTGGCAGTATAACAGTCCTTATAGGTGTTCCACTTCTGAAAGTCTTAAGTTTAGGTTAAGGAATGGGTTGCTACTCATGTAGCCAGTTTAATGTAGTATATGGATTAAATCAGTGATCTTTAACTTTTATTCATTTATCTTTAGAAGAGGCAACTTCCTCATTCTACTCCCTGCAAAAATAAATGTATGCAAAATCTGAAGATACGGGGCTAAAGAAGGTGGAATTGCACCTTCTAAAATGCTGTCCAATCTATTAGCGACCTACCCTCTTAACCCCTCCCTCAGCCAGAGGCTTTCTCTAGAACCCCAAGGCCCTGGGGAAATGAATTTGGAAAACACTGGAACAAACCATCCAATGCTTTACTAGAATGAAAAACTAGAGGCATGTCTGTTGGAATGTGTGACTGGAAAAGTACTAAATTTGGCCAAGTTCATTACAGTTTGAAATATTTTCACAGGAAGGAAAATTAGCTATTCTGAACAAATGTTATCTAGTTATTTATTGTAGTGTGTATATTTATTGGGGAATTGAAGGCTATACGTTTGAGAATAGCAACCGTGGTTAATTGTGCTCATATTTTGCCCTGTCACCTAGCACAGTGCCTAGTACATAATAGGAGCTCAAAGAATATTTATTTAATGAATGAATAAATGATATGCATTCATACTTGGATAACTCAATGCTAGAGAAATTTTAGGTGATGGTAAGCTTTCCTAGGGAAAACTTTATACAGAAAATGAAATGACATTTCTGTAACATAATATATGCATTCTTGAAAAACCTCATATTCTACAAAATTGCACACTAAAAATAATAGGACTTATGGGAAAAACAGCAATGGGCCGAACAGTCCAAGCCCTTACAATTCTGCTACTAAAGAACTATCAAAACCATAACTGCTACTTTGGGATATGGCTTGGACAGCTAACAGGGAACTCAGCGAAGCTAATGGTTGCCTTAAGGAACATTAACAATGCAAAATATCCTGGCCAACATGGTGAAACCCTGTCTCTACTAAAAATACAAAAAAATTAGCCAGGCGTGGTGGCGAGTGCCTGTAGTCCCAGCTACTTAGGAGACTGAGGCAGGAGAATGTCATGAACCCGGGAGGCGGAGCTTGCAGTGAGCTGAGATCATGCCACTGCACTCCAGTCTGGGCGAAAGAGCGAGACCCTGTCTCTAAATAAATAAATAAATAAATAAATAAATAAATAAATAAATGCAAAATAAACAAAACAACAAGACAGCAGAGTTCAATAGTGGGCTGAGACAATGCTCATGCAAGTGGAGCTACCAGCAGAGGGGGAAGGTAGCCGGCCATTGTGACAGTCATGCAAGGGTCCGTTTTCCGGAGAGGGAGCCCATGTACAGTTACTCTCCTCTTTTTTCCTTTTTAAAACGGAAACGGCTACTGTGAAGTAGCCAAAGTGACAGCTTTTGTTCTTTTTCTGCTGATGTTATAGTTTTTGTATTATATTCCAGAGCCTCTGACCTAGGGAAATTTATATATAAACCAACCGAACTTCCAGATTATACTGATATTCCTCTATTGAACAGTTACTTGATTGCTAACTGGTGTTATGGAAATATATTATGTATTGAAGTAAAATGTGTGTGTGTGTGTGTGTGTGTGTGTGTGTGTATTTACAAATGTGACTTGGAACCTATATATATGTAGGCTATAAAATCATTAAACCACACATTCACGGCATTAAGTGAAACTCAAAGTAATTTATATTTTATCACTCACTGTCTGGCAGTAAATCAACAAAAACATATGCATATTTGCATCTTGGAACACTTTATAAGAAAATGTTGGAAAACAAGTTGGAAAAGTTGGAAAACAAGTTGGAAAACACTCTTCAGGATATCATCCAGGAGAACTTCCCCAACCTAGTAGGGCAGGCCAACATTCAAATCCAGGAAATACAGAGAACGCCACAAAGATACTCCTCGAGAAGAGCAACTCCAAG